>NW_028270151.1:19131477-19282032 GCF_037043375.1 Chiloscyllium plagiosum | reverse complement strand
ATTTGCAATATTCCTAGCCTCTGACCAGTTCTTGCACCAATTGTGTTTATGTGGTGAATCCAGCTGAGTTTCTGATCAATGATAAACTCCTCCAGAATGTTGATAGTGCTGGGTTCTGTAATAGTATCACCATTAAATGTCAAGGGATGGTGGTTAGATTGTCTCTTAGTGGAGATGGTCATTGTTGGGCATTTATTTAGTGCAAATATTACTTGTCACTTCTCAGCCCATATCTGGATATTGTCCAGATCTTGTTGCATTTGCAGATGGACTGGACTGCTTCAGTATGTGAGGAGTCACAAATGGTGCTCAACATTGTGCAGTCGTTGGTGAACATCCCACTTTTGACCTTTGATTGAGGGAAGGTCACTAATGAAGTAGCTGAAGATAGTTGGGCCTAGGACACTATTCTGAGGAACTCCTGCAGAGATGTTCTGCAGCTGAGGTGACTAACCTCCAACAGTCATGACCATCTTCCTATGTGCCAAGTATGAATCTAACCATCGGATGACCGCTGATTTTAGATTTGCTAGGGCTCTTTGATGTCACATTCAATCGAATGCTGTCTTTTTGTCAGGGCAGTCATTGTTATCTCTGCTCTGGAATTCAGCTCTTTGTCCATGTTTGAACCAATGCTGAAATGAGGTCAGGAGCTGAGTGGCCCTGGCAGAACTCAAACTAGTCATCAATGAGCAGGTTATTGCTGAGCAGGTGCTCTTTGATAGCACTGTTGATGACATCTTCCATTTCTTTACTGAAGATGCAGAGTAGACTGGTGGGACAGTAATTGGCAGGGTTCAATTTGTCCTATCTTTTGTGTACATGATAAACCTGGGCAATTTTCAACATTATTGGGAAGATACCAGTGTTATAGTTGCACTGGAAGAGCTTGGCAAGAGGAGTGGCAATGTCTGGAGCACAAGCCTGCAGTACTAATGTTGAAATGTAGTTGGGGCCCATTGCCTTTGCAGTATCCAGTGCCTCCAACTATTTATTGATATGATGTGAAGTGAATCAAATTGGCTAGAGACTAGTGTCTCTGATGTTGGGGACCACTGGAGGAGGCCGAGATGGATCATTCCCTCTGCACTTCTGGCTGAAGGTTACTGCAAATGCTCAGCCTTATCTTTTGCACTGGCATGTTGGGCTTTTCCATCATTGAGGATGGGGATACCTGTGGAGCCTCAACAAATAGGCTCAGTGGTTAGCACTGCTGCTTTACAACACCAGGGACCCAGGTTCGATTCCAGCCTTGGGCAACTGTCTGTGTGGAGTTTGCACATTCTTTCCGTGTCTGCGTGGGTTTCCTCCGGGTGCTCCAGTTTCCTCCCACAGTCCAAAGATGCGCAAGCCATGTGGATTGGCCATGCTAAATTGCCCATAATGTTAGGTGCATTAGTCTGAGGGAAATGTGTCTGGATGGGTTACTGTTCGGAGGGTCAGTGTGGACTTGTTGGGTCAAAGGGCCTGTTTGCACACTGTAGGGAATCTAATCTAAAAGTAATTGTCCATCTCCAATCATGAGTGTACCTGACTGGATTGTGAAGCTTAGATCTGATCCATTGGTTGTGGGACACTTAACTCTGTCTATAAGTTGCTGCTTACGCTGTTTGGCATACAAATAGTCGAGTGTGGTGGCTTTGCCAGAGTTGAGGTATTTTAGATACGCCTGGTGCTGCACCTGGCATGCTCCCCTGTAGTCTCTATTTAACCAGCGTTGATGCCCTAGCTTGATAGTAATCATTGAGTGGGGGAAATGCCAGGTCCTGAATTTGCAGATTGTGTTTAAGTACAATTCTGCTGTTATTGATGGTCCACAGAGTGTCATGCATGTCCAGTCTTGAGTTGCTAGATCTTTTTGAAGTCTATCCCATTTAGGATGGTGACATTGCCACACAACATTATGGAGGGTATTCTCAATGTTAAACTGAGACTTTGTCTCGACAAGGACTGTGCCATGATTACTTTTACTGATACTGGCATGTGCAGCCAACAGATTGTTAAAGATGATGTCAAGTATGGGTTCCCTCATTACCTGCTGCAGACCCAGACCTGCAGCTATGTCCTTTAGGATCTGACCAATTCAATCAATAGTGCTGCTGCCAAGTCACTCTTGGCAATGAACATTGAAATCCCCCACCCCAAATACATTTTGTGCCTGTGCCTCCCTCAGTGCTTCCTCCAAGTGTTGTTCAATATTGAGGAGTACTGATTCATCAGCTGAGGGACGATGGGCGGTGGTAGTCAGCAGGAGATTTCCTTGTCCATGTTTAACCTGAAGCCATTAGATCTCACGGAGTCTGGAGTCAATGTTGGGCACATCCCTCCTGATTGCATGCCACTGTGTTGCCACCTCTGCTGGGTCTGTCCCAGCATGAGACAGGAGGTATCCAGGGATGATAATGATGGTGTCTGGGACATTGTCTGTGAGGTATGATTCCATAAGTATGACTATGTCAGGCTGTTGCTTGATGAGACTGTAAGACTCCCAATTTTGACAATAGGCGTTAGTAAGAAGGTCTTTGCAAGGTCGACAGGGATGTTTCTGCCATTGTCATTTCCAGTGCCTAGGACCACGATGATAAGTGGTCCATTCAGATTCATTTCTTTGTTGCAATGAGTGAAGAGCAGGTTACAGCTGAGGAAGATGAGGGTGGAAACAGAAGCCTGGAGGATAAGTATTACAAGGATAATGGGCCTCGCACTCTTTGTCTGCACTTCCCTGATTGGATGTGCAAACTGAGACAGAAAGGGCTCTTGTAAGGGAGCCGGAAATTCTTCTTCATTATTTAGGAGCAGGAAGAAGGCTCTCAGGCCTTCAAACCTGCTGTCACTCAGTTAGCTCATGTCTGTTCTGTACCTCAACCACATTTATATTACTTGACAAAAATCTACTGCACGTGGTTTTGAAAGCTCAAAATTGTCCCACTATCCGCAGCCGTTTGAAGCAGAAGATTTGAGATTTTGATCTTCCATTGTCAGCTTTTTTGTCTGAGTTTCCCAAACAACATGAAACCAATCAAAAAACTCAATCTTGAGCTTGCACTGTAACAAGCCAAAAGCTCAACCAGGAATCAAGAATAATTATCCAGACAGAAATAAGTCTATTATGTTATAGTTACTAAAGTCACTGAATGGCATTAAAATTCCACTACATAATGATTATTGTTCATTAATAGTTTAATGCATATGTATTTCTCTGTCACTAATTCTGTTGCATGAGTTTAATTTTGATTAATACTACTATTATCTTTAAAAGAGGTTTCACACATGGGAACAGTTATACAAAAAAAATTAACAAGTGCTCCACTTATTATGCAGTAGAGTATGATTGATTTGTTTTTATTTAAGCTGTGCCTTTAAATATATGACAAGCTTACAGATCCATGGATAATGCAGTGTGACTTACATGATAATTAGAGTTCCATTAAAGTCCCATTAAGTAGCTCATTCATCTTCCAGCATCAGCTTGGCTCAGTACTGTTCTCTTGCCAAGTATTCCAAACACAGAAACATTAATCGATCAGGAAGGCAAGCCTTAACTTTCTGTGCATTAAAATGAAGTGATGGGAAATCAATTGGTGCCCACACTGACATGGTCTGGCATCACTGCCAATCTCAGCTGGGACTCATTTACCAACTTTTGTATCACTGTGTCAGGGGTCCTAAAGCTGATTATATCGGTTGATACTTTAGTATGGTATTGAAGGAGTGCTGCTCTCTCAGAGTTTAATTACATCAGGTCAACATTTACCTGAGGACACTATCCGGTCTTATGTATGTGATAAATTCCACGATTATGAGTGCAGGCGAACAATCCCTGGCACAATAAGGGATTAGTCACTATTATCCTGTTTCATAGAATCCCTACAATGTGGAATCTGGCCATTCAGCACATTAAATGCACACTGCCCCTCTGAAGAGCATCCCTCCCAGACCCACGACTCCATTCTCTCCCTGTGACCCTGCATTTCCCATGGCTAATCCCAAGCTTGCACATACCTGGACACTATGGGGCAATTTAGCATGGTTAATCCACCCAACCTGCACATCTTTGGACCGTGGGATGAAACCAAAGCATGCAGAGGAAACCCACACAGACATGGGGAGAATGTGCAAACTTCACAAAGACAGTCGCTTGAGGCTGAAATCGAATCCGGATCCCTGGAGCTGTGAGGCAGCAGCGCTAACCACTGAGCCATCATATTGCCCTGTTGTTCAAGGTTATTTGAGGACTAGTTGTTCAAGTGCACCATCAGAGATGTCAGATGATATCAGATTACTTGGTAGTTGGAACCTCAGTAAGTAAAGCTTTGTTGAAGCTCTGCAATGGACTGTTTTATACATTGTGGAAAAAGCCAATATTTATTGCTTGATTGTTTAGGTGAATATTGTTTCTTTGTATGTATTGTTGTGGTTTCCAACCTTCTTCTATCAAAGACAAACACACCCCAGTCAGTGAATGGGAGGAAAAGGTTTGCAAACTATTTTTTAAGGATCCCTGTCAATGCAGAGAAAGGTGGGAAAACTAAAGAGCAGTCAGCTCAGCAGGCAAACTCATAAAGAGCCCGGAGTGACAAATTGTTATCAATGAAAGGCAACAGTCAGAAATCGGTGTACAGAAATATGGAGCAAATCTTACCTCTTTTCAAATCCTTGGACTAGGTAGAGGGTCTAGAACAGACCACATACTGGATCAATTGACATGGTCACTTCAAACATTACTACACTGCCTCAGCACTTGAGGAGAACCCAGAGAGGGATGATGTCCAGGTTCTACAAGCACAGTTGGTAGCAGAATCAAAAACATTTTACTATAGCAACGAGTTGGAGAGGGAAACATTGCCCATGCAAACATTCTTAATGCATTTAACTGCCACTTTAGTTTGAAATGTGATACTGATACAAACTGGAGGGAAAAAGAAATCAATCGTCACCAAAAGCTCTGCAGCAAGTATGAATTCCTTTCAAAATAATTGTTATCAGCTGGCAATTCACAAGGAATATGACAGTCTGCTAACAATCAGTATGTGAAGGGACAGACAATGGTCCAGCCCATTGTTAGATGTTTCTGTTGTGGCGAGACATGATTACATTGACATCATTTAGTCATTAATGCACTTTACCGCTCCTCCATTCTCAAACAACCTGCTGTGCCAGAAAGCTTTCAGCTCCATGCTGAAAATTTAAAGATACAGTACTGCCAACACCAGTTTCTAAAACATGAGAAGGCCCATGTTAGTATCATCACTTTTTAAAAATTGAGTTTGGAGAATGAAAAGGGGATTTTTTTAAACTGCCAGAACAGCAATTAGATATCACAACATAATTTTAAATTGGATACAGGAGAGTCAGGGTCCATCCTCTATGATACCAACTTATCTTGACATTCAGTGGCATTTCCATCACTAACTTCCTCACTATCAAGACCATGGTGATTGTCATTGGCTAGAAACTGAACAGAACAATACCCTAGAACTCTGTGGGAAGCTAGGGAAGTGATCGCTGGGCCCCTTGCTGAGATAATTGTATCATCGATAGTCACAGGTGAGGTGCCCGAAGACTGGAGGTTGGCTAATGTGGTGGCATTGTTTACGAAGGGTGGTAAGGACAAGCCAGGAAAGTATAGACCAGTGAGCCTGACGACGGTGATGGGCAAGTTGTTGGAAAGACAGGATGACATGTATTTGGAAAGGCAAGGACTGATTAAAAATAGTCAACATGGCTTTGTGCGTGGGAAATCATGTCTCACAAACTTGACTGAGTTTTTTGAAGAAGTAGCAAAGGGAATTGATAAGTGCAGAGCAGTAGACATGACCTATACGAACTTCAGGAAGGTGTTCAGCAAGGTTTCCCATGGGAGACTAGTTAGCAAGGTTAGATCTTGTGAAATACAGGGATAACTAGCCATTTGGATTCAGAACTGGCTCAAAGGTAGAAGATAGAGCGTGGCGGTGGAGGGTTGTTTTTCAGACTGGAGGCCTGTGACCAGTGGAGTGCCACAAGGATCGGTGTTGACTCCACTATAATTATTACATAAATTATTTGGATGTGAGCATAAGAGGTACAGTTAGTAAGTTTGCAGATGACACCAAAATTGGAGGTGTCATGGACAGTGAAGAAGGTTACCTCAGATTGCACTGGAATCTTGATCAGATGGGCCAATGGGCTGAGAAGTGGCAGCCCATTGTTTAATTTAGATAAATGTGGGGTGCTGCATTTTGGGAAAGCAAATCTTAGCAGGATTTGTATACTTAATGGTAAGGTCCTAGGGAGTATTGCTGAAAAAAGAGACCTTGGAGTGCAGGTTCATAGCTCCTTGAAAGTGGAGTCGCAGGTAGGTAGGATAGTGAAGAAGGCAGTTGGTATGCTTTCTTTTATTGGTCAGAGTATTGAGTACAGGAGTTGGGAGGTCATGCTGCAGCTGTACAGGACTCTGGTTAGGCCAGTTTTAGAATATTGCATGCACTTCTGGTCTCCTTCCTATCAGAAGGATGTTGTGAAACTTGAAAGGGTTCAGAAAAGAGTTACAAGAGTGTTGCCAGGGTTGGAGGATTTGAGTTATAAGAAGACGTTGTACAGGCTGGGGCTATTTTCCCTGGAGCGTCGGAGGCTGAGGGGTGATCTTATAGAGGTTTATAAAATCATGAGGGGCATGGATAGAATAAATAGACAAAGTCTCTTCCCTGAGGTGGGGGAGTCCAGAACCAGAGGGCATTGGTTTAAGTTGAGAGGGGAAGATATAAAAGAGACCTACGGGACAACTTTTTCACGCAGAGGATGGTTTGTCTATGGAATGAGCTGCGAGAGGAAGTGGTGGAGGCTGGTACAATTGCAGCATTTAAAAGGCATCTGAATGGGTATATGAATAGGAAGGGTTTGGAGGGATATGGGCGAAGGGATATGAATGGCAAGTGGGACTAGATTGGGTTGGGATATCTGGTCAGCATGGACGAGTTGGACCGAAGGGTCTGTTTCCGTGCTGTACATCTCTACAACCCTATGACTCTATAAATACTGGCGCTACAAGTGCAGGATTCTAACTCACCTCCTGCCTCTCTAATGTCTGTCTACTATCTACAAGATACAAGTCAGAATGGAATACACTCCACTTTCTGGATGAATGCAGTTCCAACAACACTCAAGAAGCACGATGTCCTCCGAGACAAAGCAGCCTGTTTGATTGGCATCCCATCCATCACCTTCAATATTCACTCTCTTCATCACTGACATACAATGGCATCTACAAGATGAACTGCAGTAACTCAAAGCTGTTTCAACAGCATTTTCCAAATCCATGTGAAAAGACAAGATCAGCACATCCATGTGAATGTCATTATTTGCAAGTTGGCCTCCAGGTATGCAACTTCCTGACATGGAAATATTTCCCCATTCCTCTACTGTCACTAGGTCAAAAACTCTCTCCCCCCAGTAGCATCTTTGGTGTCCCCACAATATGAAGACTGCAGTGTTTCAAGAAGACACCTCACCACTACCTTTTCCAGGTAGTTTTGGATGAGCAATAAATGCTGGTCTTGCCTACAATGTCTACATCCCATGAACGAATTAAAATAAAAGCTGATCACTGTTTGCCACAACAGGTTAGTATTGGTGTCCACCAAGCCTTTGAAAATCTGAGTCACTATTCAGGTGAAAGAGAAGCCCCAGCCATCTGAGTGGATAACTCATACCTTCATTCGCAGGATGCGAATGTCCCTTTACTCCTCTGAAAGAAAGCAGGAGTAGCTAGGTATGTTACAGAAAGCATTTGCAGCATCCCTCTCATTCTGAAAGTCGGGGCAGTGACTTTCTGTCTGTGATAGGTGTAATCTAGAAATGTATGTTGTTAAAATGTTGATTGAAAGACTTGAGGGAAGGTATAGAATTATCGGCTAATATATTAGCTGCATCATACCATATTCTCCTACCTGATAACTGGGACTACACTTTAATAATTACTTAGCAATAAAGAATCTGAATTCAATTGTCAATCAATCAACGCCTTGTTCCTCAAGCAACATAGATTGTTCTTTTCTTCTTGCATTTATCCTGGTGAGTGCAAGACCACAATAAGATTATAAAACATAGGAGCAGAAGTAGGCCATTGAGCCCATTGTATCTGATCTGCTATTCAGTGAAATCATGGGTGATCTGATAATTCTGCACTCCACCTTCCTGTCTCTTCCCCATAGCCCTTGATTCCCTTCCCGATTAAAGGTCTATCTCAGGCTTGATGTTCAATAGCATTACCATCACTGACTTTCCCACTATCAACATCATGCAATTTTTATCAGCATTTGTTTTTGTTTAAATTAGGCTGAAAAGGGATTTTGGATATTTTGAGGTCATGGAAAATTACAGCTAAATGCAATTGTAAGATTTTTCAGATGAAAGCAACAGTGGGGAAATGCATCCCCAAGCCATTTGGGAATATTAACTGGCTGACAATCGGATGTCCACACCTCCACTCAGGATGGGGTGAGGGAGAATGTTGTGCGTCAGAACTGTTAGGGGCCCTTTAAGGAAGGTGTCCCCTCTATTCCTTCCCATGCAATAAGGATAACCTACTGGGCTTCACCCCTGCCCCTAAGCTCCTACTGCAAAGCCTCCAAGTTGAAGTCTGTGAGGAATTCTTTAATCAGTGCTTAATAGCCTCAATTGGAACCAGGGTGATCAATCCACCCTCAGCCTCACTGGCTACACTATGCCACTTGCACCCCCAGTCAAGTCCCAGTGCCTTCTCCCATGTAAACTTTCAGTTCAATTGCAGATGAGCAGGAGAGGGTGAGAGATACACCATGAATTTTACAATCTGCCACCTGCAAAGCTGCTGGAAGGAGACTGCAAAAGGTTTGCTCACATCTTGTATTCTTGCCGTAGGTAGTCTTGCCTCCTACAAACTTCTGATAGTCTCTGTAGATGATCAGTCTTCAAATTCTGTTTGATAATGCCCCTGTGAAGCAATGTTCTGTCAAGTTTCAAAACTGAATAAATGCAAGTTGTTCTCCTGTATGAAGGTCATCCAGTTAGCTATGTTAAATTTAGTTGAGAGTTGGTTCCCCATTTTAATCATCTCATGGATGAACAGTTCTTGTAACTCTTGATCTCTTGCCTGGCGCATATCAATGCTATTTCTAGTTTTGTGCTCACAGTTAGTCAAATACCTAGTTTATATCCTACTTGTTACCAGTGATACAATGCAACATTTCCCAACAAGCTGACTGATTTTCTGTGTATGGTGATATCTTTCTGTCTCAGTATGGATCATTTCCCTTCAAAAGACTTTGGTCCCGTTATGTAAGGAAAGATATCCTGGCATCAATGGTAGTCCTGAGATGCATTGGGTTGTTTCCTGATACGAGGGATTTTATTATGATGGGAGCTTAAGTAAGTTGGGGTGGTACTCACCACAGTTCAGAAGAATGAAAGGTGGCATTAATGAAACATACAACATTCTGATGGGAGTTGACAGAATAGATGCAGAAAGAATATATTTCATTGTGAGAGAGTGTAGGAACAGAGGGCATAATCTCAGGATAAATTGTTACCCAGTTAAGACAAAAATGAGGAGCAATTCTTTGTCTCAAAGGGAGGTGAATCTGTGGAATTCTTAACCACAGAGGGCTGTCAAGGTTGGGTCATTGAGTGGCAAAGGTTATCAGATCAGCCATGATCTTATTGAACAGCAGAGTAGGTTTGAAGGGCTGAATGATCCTTATTTCTGCTCCTATTTCTTATAGACTTAACAATTTTCAGAAGCAGTGAAATGGCTGGTGGCTGAGCAGAAACTGGGTGAGAACACATTAGCTGTGCATCTGTGCCTTTTTTTTAGCACTTTCAAGCTCTGGATCACGTCCAATCTAATCTCAATCTTTATGGAAGCCCTGGTATGGCCCTGTCTATTTTGATACTCCAGACATGAATGCAATGTTGGCATTTATCAGTCATAGAAGTAAGAAAGCATTATCTCACCCATTGATTCCTTCAGAAAACACTTCTCTTTCAGTGAGTCTCCACAGTAACATGATCGACTTTTAACAGGAGAATAATAACTAAATATGTTCACCAGATTAATTCTTTCTCACATTTAATTAGTTATTGCAGACAAGTGCGACTATGTTTTCTGCACTATACTTGAGTAAAATTGGTGCCCAGAGCTACCACTCACTGATCTAATTTAAGTCAACAGGAGAACACAGATCTTATTGAAAATTATGAGGAAAAGCTTGAAACTAAATTGAAAGTTTATTTTCTTTGTAAATGTTTTCTTCGTGTACTTTATTTGTAATTTTACAGCCTGCTTCAAGACTGAGACAGATATGGTGGAAATGTTCAAACTGCGATTTCAATTTTAGATTCCCTCATTATAACAAACTCCTTTTCAAAAGCACTTCATTGGCTGTAAATGCTTTGGACATTCTGGAGTTGTGCAATATGCTGTCTACAGAAAGCCAAGTCTGCTAATCTCAGTCACAGAATAGTCAGGAAGGAAAGCTCTGGCAGGATTCCTGTTCCTGAATGTTATCATGATAGGGTAAGACTATGCAAGGTTACATGCTTCAGTTAAGCTAGACATCATTAAATTAGAAATCCATGTGGGGAAGCTAATGCTCTGGCAGGCCATGGGTTCAAATCCCAACATAACTGCTGGTGAAATTTATATTTCATTTGATACCTCTAAAATATAAAGCTAAGCTCAGTAACACAAAAATAGTTAACTATCAATCATCAGTAACTAGTGTATTTTCCATGGCAATACCTCTACCGATCACAGTTCATTTGCCAACAAATTTGCATTCTCCTCTAATACAGTATAAATGTAGCTGAGTATTTACTTTGGTATTACTTGCGAATTGTCCTGATGTGTGCAAGATGTAAACCTCTTCAGCAATATCATTGATGGTTGAAAAATACTTGGCTTACTGATGTTCTTTATGAAAGGAGATCCATCATCGTTACCCACATATGAGTCAGTATCCAAAGTAATATCATTGATTTTTAACTGCGCTAGGAAATTGTGTAACTAGCTATTTGTTTCAAGGCAATTAGAGGAGGGCAAAAATGCTGATTTGCCAGAGATGTCCACATCTACGAAAGAATAAAGGAGAAAAAAAGACAAGCTTTGCATTGCTGTCTTCAAATCACAATCTTCAGTGTGGCGCAGGAACCAAGAGATCTGGCATGACATACAAAGATCTTTGAAGGAGTCAAGACAACTTGAGAAAACTGTGACAAATAAATCAAATGGAGATTTTGGTTTTACTAATAGACATGTAAAGCACAAAAACTTCGCTAAACTTTATAAATTACTGGCCTCAATTGAAATATTGTATGCTGGGCATCAAATTTAGAAAGGAGATGAAGATCTCAATAAGAACAGAGACAAGATTCATCAATATGACACCAGTGATGTGGGACTTCAGTGAAATGGGCAAGAGGAGTTGGGTTACTCTTTTTAGGATGGAGAAAGCTAAGGGAAGATTTAATAAAGCATTCAAAATCATAAGGTGCTTTGAAAGTGCAATTAATGAGAAATGAGAGTGTTTTGATTTATTGTAATTAGCAGAAGAATTAAAAGTTAGACAAGGAGGATTTTTTTAATACAGTGAGCTGTTATGATCTGGAATTCACTGCCTGAAAGGAGATGGGAACATCTTCAATAATACCTTTCAAAGGGGAGTTGGAAACATACGTGAATGGAAGAAAATTTACATTACTTTGGGGAAATGAGACAAATTGGATTACTGGCAGAACCCCAACCAGCTAAATAGTCTCATTCTATGCAGTGGATTCTTACTTACTTTTCTGGAATCCAAGCCTGGTAACAGATTGCAAACTGCATATCAATTCAGACCCTGGATGAGTTTCACAAGTGGCAAATTATTAAATGTGGTTGGTAGCTAGTACTTATCTGTGTTCAAAATAGCAACAGCTGAAGTTAGATCATTCAACTAACTCAAATCAACAGATATGTTCAGGTGTAAACTACCAATCCTCCGTTAGGATCTACAGACGCTCCACAACAGTTAAGGAATTAACTTGTTTCTGTAAACTACCAAAGCAATTATCAAAATAAAAATAAAATTGGAATCAATAACTGCTTATTAAATGTTGAAGCATAATTACATAAACGTGAATGCTATTGGCATTGATGATCCACCCAAACTTCCTTCCACCCTACTTAATCTTACTGCATCGACATATTATCTTATTCAATTCTCCAACATGTTAATACAATTTCACCTCAAGTTCATCAATGCTACTGATTTTGAACAACCTTGTTGTAGTATATTCAATCTTCAAATGAACGATTAATTAAATAAACCAGTCACAAAAGTCAGTTACTGATGACAAACTTATTGCTGAGGTCTCTAGTTGAGATTGATTGAATGGAAAATAAAATAGAAAAGTTGTAAAAAAAAGCTGCCAGTTCATGATCACTCATTTTGCAATAACTTACAAAGCCAAAAGGATCTGACAACTGTTAGAGAGAGAGCAAGTCTGCGCTTCAAAATGTCAAAAAGATTTTGAACAAAGGTTATCTCTGACAGATGCTTTCATTGCAGTCTTTTGCAATACCAAGGCCACACACTGCTTGAAGATATTGACTTTGCCATGAAAGTACGTCCGAACAATATTGCAAAGAGGGAAGTTGCAACCGCGTCAAAATTGCAGATAGTCTCTCTCAGAGATATTTTCTGACATATTTTATATATAAAATTACGTTTTTGTTAATCCAGCCACACATATATGGGGATGGAAAACAAAACTTAAAAGTAAAAACAAGCAAAATCGTGTGCTCAGTTAACAGAATTAAGTAATAGTGTTACCCCTTTTGACTCATGTGACGAGCAGCAATTTATGCCTGAGTCTCAATGACAAAATGGGCGGCACGGTGGCACAGTGGTTAGCACTGCTGCCTCGCAGCGCCAGAGACCAGGGTTCAATTCCCGCCTCAGGCGACTGACTGTGTGGAGTTTGCACATTCTCCCCGTGTCTGCGTGGGTTTCCTCCGGGTGCTCCGGTTTCCTCCCACACTCCAAAGATGTGCAAGTCAGGTGAATTGGCCATGCTAAATTGCCCGTAGTGTTCGGTAAAAGGGGTAAATGTAGGGGTATGGGTGGGTTACGCTTCGGCGGGTCGGTGTGGACTTGTTGGGCCGAAGGGCCTGTTTCCACACTGTAAGTAATCTAATCTAATCTAAAGTCAGTTTCACCATATTTTTTGAGCAAGCTTTGAGAATTGGGAGTTTTACTATAAATATGAAAAGTAATAAGCATGAAAGGTCCAACTAGTCCAGCAAGCCAGGCTTAAAATATGGATTGGTGGAGAGTCATATCTAATTAATCATTGTCCCCTCACCAAATTCATCTATCTTCAAAATAATCTCCTGGGAGAGAAAAGAAACAAGAGAGGGAAAATAAAAACAGAATCAACAAGGAACAAATCTTGCCTTACAACACCTCAGTACCTCCCCCAGCAATTGAAACTCAGCCAGAAGGTCATAAACAGAAACTTTTAAATGATCTTTCAAGACACTTGAAGAGATGCAATCTCTGCCCCAGTCAAGAACTGCTCCAGCTCCCTCTTAAATACATTCATACTTCTTATGAGGCAGTAGCAGTCCAGAAAGCATTTAATAAGGTGTCACATCAAAAATAAAACAAAGTACTGTGTATGTTGGAGATCTGAAATGAAAACTGAAATTGCTGGAGAAACTCAGCAGGTATAGCACCATGTGCAGGAAGAAAGCAGAGTTAATGTTTCGAATGCAATGACTCTTGACCACATCAAAGGTTAGTCTGGAAAATTAAAGCTCATGATGTTGTGGGCAACATATTAGCATAGACGGAAGATTGGCTAATTCAACAAAATGGATGAGGCATAAGTGAATAATCCTCAATTTACAAGTGGTATGCCACAGGAATTAAAGCTGGGGCCTCAATTTTTATAACTTTAAAAGCAGGAAGGAGAGTCTTTGAATATATTTAAGGCAGAGATAGATAGAGTACTATTAAATTGAGATGTTAAAGATTAATGGTGATGGTGGGGAAAAGTACTCAGATCACCCATGATCTTATTGAATGGCAGTGCAGGTTTGAGGGGCTGAGTGACCTGTTGCTCCTGATTCATATGTCCATCAAGAGGTGAGTGGGAGTTAGGGAGCTACAATATCACAACTGGTTTTGTGTGAGACTTATCAGCCTGTGTGTTCCATAGAGAACTTCCATTTTACTCATATAGATATGTGCAATTTTGGTCCTTCTAATCTGTCATGTTGAGAAGACTGTCTTAAATAGGTAACCCCTTATTTTTAAACTGTAACCCCGAGTTTTAGATTCTCTTATAAGAGGAAATTTTTTTTGACACCTATGCTGTCAGAACTCTTCAGAATTTTATAGAACATAGAACATAGAACAATACAGCACAGAACAGGCCCTTCGGCCCACGATGTTGTGCCGAACATTTGTCCTAGCTTAAGCACCCATCCATGTACCTATCCAAATGCCGCTTAAAGGTCACCAATGATTCTGACTCTGCCACTCCCACAGGCAGCGCATTCCATGCCCCCACCACTCTCTGGGTAAAGAACCTACCTCTGACATCCCCCCTATACCTTCCACCCTTCATCTTAAATTTATGTCCCCTTGTAACACTCTGTTGTACCCGGCGAAAAAGTTTCTGACTGTCTACTCTATCTATTCCTCTGATCATCTTATAAACCTCTATCAAGTCACCCCTCATCCTTCGCCGTTCCAATGAGAAAAGGCCTAGCACTCTCAACCTATCCTCCTATGACCTATTATCCATTCCAGGCAACATCCTGGTAAATCGTCTCTGCACCCTCTCCAAAGCTTCCACATCTTTCCTAAAGTGAGGCGACCAGAACTGCACACAGTACTCCAAATGTGGCCTAACCAAAGTCCTGTACAACTGCAACATCACTTCACGACTTTTGAATTCAATCCCTTTGCTAATGAACGCTAATACACCATAGGCCTTCTTACAAGCTCTGTCCACCTGAGTGGCAACTTTCAAAGATCTATGAACATAGACCCCAAGATCCCTCTGCTCCTCCACCTTACTAAGAATATATGTTTCAATCAAGTAGCCTCTCATTCTTCTAACCTCTATCGGATACATGCTTAACCTGTTCAACTTTTCTACCCATTCCAGATATTATTTTGGGTAAACCTTCCCTGAATTCAGTGTCTTTCATTCCCACTTCAGACTTTGTTTCCATGTTACTAACTCCACTGCTCATTTTAGAAATGGTCCGAGACGAAACCTGATGGTTCTTACCATGATGTTATGCTTGACCCTGGGATGAGCTTCCACTCATGTGCAAACACCATCCATAACACCAGCTTTTTTCACCTCAATAACATTACCTGGCTTTACCTACCTCAGATCAACTGTTATCTCCAGATCTGACTATTTCAAAACATTCCAGGCTGGCGTCAGACTTTTAATTCTCTGTAAATGAGAATATTCTGCTGCCCATGTCCTGATTTGCATCATGTCTCATTCATTTGTCAGCCCTGTACTCACTAAAGAATCCAACAACTCTTTCATCAACTTTAAAATCCTTATACTTGTTTGTAAATTCATCCATGATCACTCACTTCCCTATCTCTCCGATAACTTCGCAATATTCCGAGATGTCAGCCTTCATCTAATTCAGGCCTCTTGAGAGTTCCCAGCTTTAAATGGGTCTGACAGAATCTGATTCGAGAGAAATAGGGTTAACACTCTGAGCCTGGTGTGATTTTTCTTTGGAACTCTCTTCCAGACTCAAAGCATTAATTCTGTTTCTCTGTCCACAGATGGTTGCCAGGTCTGCTGTGTTTCACTAGCATTCTATCTGCTTCTTTCAGATTTCCAGTATCGACAGTATTTTGTTTTTATCCCAATTTTAATTGCTCTGATATTGACAGTTGTGACTTCAGCTCTGCTAAACTTATGAAATTCCTTCCCCATATCTTTCAGCCTCCCTCCTTCCTCTTTCCCCTTTTAAAACACCTGTTAAAACCCCAAACACGTTTTTGGTCATCTCATCACACATCTTCTTATGCAATTCAATGCCACGCTTTATCATACTCTTTTGAAGTATCTTGGGATGCTTTATGTTAAAGGTGCTATATAAATGCATGATGTTGTTGTGTTTGTTCACAGAGTCATGGTGTCACTGAGTCATAGACATGTACAGCACGGAAACAGACTTTTCAGTCCAACTCGTCCATGCCGACCAAATATCCCAAACTAATATGGTCCCATTTGCCAGTACTTGGTCCATATCCCTCTAAACCCTTCCTATTCATATACCCATCCAAATGCCTTTTAAATATTACAATTGTACCAGCTTCCACCACTTCCTCTGGCAGCTCATCCCACAGACACATCACCCTCTGTGTGAAAAAGTTGCCCCTTCGGTATCTTTTTATATCCTTCCTCTCTCACCTGAAACCTATGCCCTCTACTTCTCCCACCCCAGGGAAAAGACTTTGTCTATCCTATCCATGTCCCTCATGATTTTATAAATCTTGATGATGTCACCCCTCAGCCTCCGTGCTCCAGGGAAAACAGACCCAGTCTATTCAACCTCTTCTGATATTTCAAATCTTCCAACCCTGGCAACATCCTTATAAATCTTTTCTAAACCCTTTCAAGTTTCACAACATCTTTCTGATAGGAAGGAGTCCAGAATTGCACGCAATATTCCAAAAGTAGCCTAATCAACATCCGTACAGCCAGAACATGACCTCTCAAATCCTATACTCAATGGTCTGACCAATAAAAGAAAGCATACCAAACGCCTCCTATCTACCAGCGACTCTACTTTCAAGGAGCTATGAACCTGCACTCCAAGGTCTCTTTGTTCAGCAACACTCCCTAGGACCTTACCATTTAGTTTATAAATCCTACTAAGATTAGCTTTCCCAAAATGCAGCACCTCACATTTATCTAAATTAAACTCCATCTGCCACTCCTCAACCCATTGGCCCATATGATCAAGAGTCTGTTGTAATCCTCTTTGCTGTCCACTACACCTCAAATTTTGGTGTCATCTGCAAGTTGTTGTTGCTCTTCTCCTTCTGGACAAAATTAATAACCACAACGCTTTGCAGCCAATTGTTGAAATATTTATGACTCAAGATCATTGCTGCAGTCGATGAAACACAAGAAAACAAATGGTACACTGCAAACTTCCACGAGCAATTTGTTCATGACCAGCAAATCTATTTTCGAAACAGACAAATATTGGCCAGGAAACTGGTGGAGTGCTGTTGGCTCTGCGTTGGTATTGGGAGGAATGCACAGCAATGAGCTTGATGTATTTCCATATCAATATAGCACTGGACTAGCATAAATGACCATACCGAATAAAGCAGCCTGTTTGATTGGTACTGAATCCAACAGTATTCATTCCCTTCACATTAGGGAGGAGAAAGTGAGGGCTGCAGATTCTGGAGATCAGAGCTGAAAATGTGTTGCTGGAAAAGCGCAACAGGTCAGGCAGCATCCAAGGAACAGGAGAATCAATGTTTCGGGCATAAGCCCTTCTTCAGGAATGAGGAAAGTGTGTCCAGCAGGCTAAGATAAAAGGTAGGGAGGAGGGACTTGGGGGAGGGGCGTTGGAAATGCGATAGGTGGAGGGAGGTCAAGGTGAGGGTGATAGGCCGGAGTGGGGTGGGGGCGAAGAGGTCAGGAAGAAGATTGCAGGTTAGGAAGGCGGTGCTGAGTTCGAGGGATTTGACTGAGACAAGGTGGGGGGAGGGGAAATGAGGAAACTGGAGAAATCTGCATTCATCCCTTGTGGTTGGAGGGTTCCCAGGCAGAAGATGAGGCGCTCTTCCTCCAATCGTCGTGTTGCCATGGTCTGGCAATGGAGGAGTCCAAGGACCTGCATGTCCTTGGTGGAGTGGGAGGGGGAGTTAAAGTGTTGGGCTATGGGGTGGTTGGGCTGGTTGGTCACCCAGTAGCCGACCAACCACCCCATAGCCCAACACTTTAACTTTAACACATGGCAACACGACGGTTGGAGGAAGAGCGCCTCATCTTCTGCCTGGGAACCCTCCAACCACAAGGGATGAACTCAGATTTCTCCAGTTTCCTCATTTCCCCTCCCCACACCTTGTCTCAGTCAAATCCCTCGAACTCAGCACCGCCTTCCTAACCTGCAATCTTCTTCCTGACCTCTCCGCCCCCACCCCACTCTGGCCTATCACCCTCACCTTGACCTCCCTCCACCTATCGCATTTCCAACGCCCCTCCCCCAAGCCCCTCCTCCCTACCTTTTATCTTAGCCTGCTGGACACACTTTCCTCATTCCTGAAGAAGGGCTTATGCCCGAAACGTCGATTCTCCTGTTCCTTGGATGCTGCCTGACCTGCTGCGCTTTTCCAGCAACACATTTTCAGCTTCCCTTCACATTAGCCAATTAACAGTAGCACAGTGTGTACCATGGATGGATTGCACTGTTGAAAAGCATCCAAGCTCCTTGAAGAACACCTTCCAAGCTCTCGACCACTATCCTCGACAAGGACAAGGGAAACAGATAATAGGCACATTACTGCCTGCAGATTTCCCCTCCAAAACACATGCCATCCTGACTTAGAAATATACTGCCGTTTCTCCAACCATGCTGACTCAATGCCTTGCAACTCCCTCCCTGACAGCATAGCACTAGACTGCAGAGGTTCAGCTCAGCACAACCTTCTCAAGGAGAGCAAGGGATAGGCAATAAATTCTGGCCCAGTTTGTAAATTCCTAAAGAAATGTTTATTAAAAATTACCTGATGTATGGCAGGAATATTAAGAGGGCAGACAAATTAAAGAAAATGGGCAGGTAAGATACACTGAAAAATGAGTGAGAAACGATGCTGTAAGAGATGTAGTTCCCCAGCTGTAACTCTGTTCTTGCCTCTAAGTCAGAAAGCTGCAAACTTATGGATTGCCCTCGGGAATTGATCATAAAATCTAGGAGTGAAATTTGCAGGTGGCGGTATTCCCATGTCTCAGCCGCTTTTGTCCTGATGATTATGGTTTATTTATTTGGGAAGATGCTATTGAAGGAGAGTTGGTGAATTTCTGCCCTGCACCTTGTATATTGCAGTCTCCGATGCGCAGATCGTGATGGATTGGTTACTTGCAGGTACTGTGACAGTCAATCTCACCACCCGTGACATTTCCTCACTATGTGCATCATGCCACTGCAAGACATCCACTTGCAGAAGCCACATGGCTGGAGAAAAGTGCACGCGCCTAACAGGCTGTGCTAGGTTTCCGTTTTGTGTTCTGGCTTGCTCTATTCTTGCTCAGTGGGCGGCATGGTGGCACAGTGGTTAGCACTGCTGCCTCACAGCGCCAGAGACCCGGGTTCAATTCCCGCCTCAGGCGACTGACTGTGTGGAGTTTGCACGTTCTCCCCGTGTCTGTGTGGGTTTCCTCCGGGTGCTCCGGTTTCCTCCCACAGTCCAAAGATGTGCAGGTCAGGTGAATTGGCCATGCTAAATTGCCCGTAGTGTTAGGTAAGGGGTAAATATAGGGGTATGGGTGGGTTGAGCTTCGGCAGGTCGGTGTGGACTTGTTGGGCCGAAGGGCCTGTTTCCACACTGTAAGTAATCTAATTTCTAATGAGTCAGAAATATGCTGGGGACTGATGTGTAAAGTACAGTACAAGAAACATAGGATGCTGTTCCGCCCATCGTGTCCATGTACCCTTTGCAAAAGCAGTATATCTCGTTCTGTTCTTTTGCCCATTGTCTGTAGTCCTGCAGTTTAATTTTCCTTCAGCTGCTTACCTCAGGATGAACAAACATTCCGGGGAATTCTATTGCACCCCACATCCAATATCAGAGTGACGCAAGCTCATGAGAAGCCCCAGTTAGAAATCGCGAATGGAGACCTCCCGTGTCTCCACCCTTTAAAACAGCAGTAATGCTCTCGATGTCCCACGGGCACGGATCCAGAGGTGGACCTGCAGCGGCATCAACTGCGGAGTGACCGTCAAAAACTATAAGGTGAAGCAATAATAGTGATGAACCTGGCCCTTCCCAAAAGAAACCGAAGAAACATACAATTTCCACGCAGAATGGGAAAAATGAGTTTCTGTTCACAATGGTTTTAAAAAAAACTAAGTGCTTTTATATGTCACCAAAGTTTTTGTATAAGGAGAATTTGGAATGATACACAGCAGATTGAAGGTTAGGTTTACCTTGGAAAGTATGCTTCTGAAAAAGGGGCCTTACAGCGTTGGGGGCCTGGGTTCAACTCCACTCTCGGGTCGACTCTCTGCTCGTACGTTCTCCCCATGTCTGCGCGGGTTTCCTCCCCAATCCGAAGATGCACAGGTTAGCTGATTTGGTTGTGCTAAGTTCCTCATAGTGCTCAGGGATGTCTAGATTCGGTGCCTCAGTCAGGAGTAAATGTCGAATTAGAGGGAAAGGGTTACTCTTCGAAGGTTCGGTTGAGCCAAATTAAATGATTCAAGCTGAAGACTGGTTTGGAAGCCTGTGCTAAATTAAATTGCCTGCAGTAAATCATCATTTTGCATTTGGGAGAAGGTGAGGACTGCAGATGCTGGAGATCAGAGCTGAAAAATGTGTTGCTGGAAAAGCGCAGCAGGTCAGGCAGCATCCAAGGAGCAGGAGAATCGACGTTTCGGGCATTACTGAAGAAGGGCTTATGCCCGAAGCGTCGATTCTCCTGCTCCATGGATGCTGCCTGACCTGCTGCGCTTTTCCAGCAACACATTTTTCAGCATCATTTTGCATTTGCTGTCTTCTGGCAAAACACAAGAAATCATTCACAGATGGTCAAGTAATTAAAAAGCAATGACTTTGGCCGCTAAATCCTCATTCAAAGGCTTTAAGAACAAAACAAAAATAACAATGGCAATGCAGAACCTGACACCCACTGTTTCCAACAGTTGCAAGACAAGTGACATTTTTGTCCGATGATATTTTTCAGCAACTGCAGAAAGATCTGAAGGATTGGGAATGCTTCTTTCTGTTATGCCAAAGGAAGTGGTGGAGGCTGGTACAAATGCAACATTTAAGAGGCTTTAGGATGGGTATATGAATAGGTAGGGTTTGGAGGGATATGGGCTGGGTGCTGGCAGGTGGGACTAGATTGGGTTGGGATATCTGGTCGGCATGGACGGGTTGGACCCAAGGGTCTGTTTCCATGCTGTACATCTCTATGACTCTATGACTGGCACAGTCTAGCTGACTGTTTTTGTGCACATGGCTTTTAAGGCCATAACTAAAGAGAATCTTCTCACCCTTTTGTTCCACAAGAGAGAAGAGAGGGAAGAGGGGTGGGGCATCTCCAAAAAATTTAAAAGGTAAGTACTTGAGAAAAAAAACATTCCAGTCAAGGCAGTGGTTTTGATTATAACTGATAGTGCACCAGCCATACTTGGCATAAGTTTGGGTTTTGTTGCATTTGGCAGACATAATTCTGATCTCCTCTCTTTTGTCAATTACCATTATATAATCCACCAACAGGCATTAGAGAGTATTTATGGACTTTTCTCATGTAATGAAAGTTGCTGTTATGGTGCAAACTTAATTTGAGGAACGTCTCTTGAGCACTGCTTGTTTAAAACCTTATTTTACAAGCTCAATGTTGTCGATATGAAATAATCCTTCATGCTGATGTGAGATGGTTGTCAAGGGAAGGACCTGCAAAGATTTTCCGAACTAATGCCTGAAATCATCACTTTTCTTCAGTGAATGAATGAAGTATGCACTGAGCTGTCAGAGAGTGACTTGACTTTGAGTTCCTCACAGACATAATGTCTGAACAGTGAACTGCAAGGAAAGGACAGAGGCTTAATGCATATGATCAGTATTATGAATGCATACAAATGCAGACTGAGTCTGCAGTTTTCCCAATTAAAAAATAAAATGCTACAACACTGCCAGGGTCTGGAGAAAATGCTAAACTAAAATCCAAGACAAAAAAAGATTCTACTCACAAAATTTCTGTCCACACCTGAAGAAGTTAACAGAGAATTCAAGGGGTGATTTCAGATGGCAGATGGGAACAAATTAATATGTTTGTCTAAAATTCATTTTTTCAAGTAGACATTGGTGGGTTGTCTATCAAATTGCATTACATGTTTGATTTGCAAAGCAGTGGAGTTGACGTGGAAATAATTACTTTGCAAAATGATACTGAGCTGAAAGTCAGATCAAATGTTACCATTTTGGGGGTCTCATAAATAAACTGCCTGCTCCTATCATTCTGTGTGTTTAAAGTGAAAGATTACTTTGGCTGTACATACCTCTGTGCGACAGTGTTTCCCCAACTGAATATAATCAAGTCCAAGTCTCACACCAACTTCACAGATAACTATTTGATGTGCTGTATAGGACCAGCATCACAAACTGCAATCCAGACTTCAAGGCACTGACAGATAATATGCAGTCACAGGTGTCACACTGAGATTGGGAGTAGGGGAAAAAATGAATAATGATATATATTTGGTTTTAGATTTATATATGTAATGGACAAGACACTTTCAAAATATTATAAGAAGGGAGCTTGGATTCTAATTTGTTATCTTTTCTTTATTTTAAAGGCACTTGTAAAGTGCTGTGTTCCAGATGCAACTGGTCACACTACTTAACATTAAGCAAAACATAAGTTATTCAAACACAACAGTTAAAATCAACAAAAATGAGATGAACGTAGAATAGTTGATCTATTGTAAAATTGAACAGAATAATAAATATATTCACTATTACTTATTAACTGTTTGATTATACAGTCTGTTCTGATGTAATGCAATTGTTCGGTTCCCGTGCAATCCCACGTTATAAGAGAGCCACGTAATAGCAGCATCGTTTAAACCAATAGGACCAGAGTCACATTATAGCCAATACCAGTCGGGAATGTTCATTTTTTAAAAATAATGGTGTAAGTTCTTCAGTTGTGTTATAGCCAATTTGCATTGAAGAAATGCACATTATAGCAGAATTGCCTGCAGTAGCATCTCATAAACACACCCCATGGCAAAACGTCAAATTCCAAAAACAGATTTTCTCACATACAATGCCCGCAATAGGGAGAGAAATCCCAGCTTCCAGCTGCAACAGAGAGAGGGCAAAAGGAGCTTTAACCTCTTCAAGGCTCCAGCAGCCTCTGCTGAACATAAAAGCTGAAATAAAATTAGAAATCCTGGTCTATGAGGGCCAGCTACACCCATTCAGGCTACTTCTATTGTTCTAATTTTTAAAAAAAGCCTCACAAGCTGTTTACAGTACCATAGACTGCTCAATGCCTCTCATTCAATCTCTCTTTTAAAAGAAACAAGGGCAAAATACACCACTTAAAGTCACAGCATCGTCAATTATAGCCCTGGAAGATAAACTGTTTATATTTTCTTCTGGACAGCTCTTAAGTTATTAATAAATACAAAAAGTCATCATGTGCTTAAAGGCTGGGGACCACTGTTGTAGGTGGAACACATTGCTGCCACTGTGCACCAGTGGTGAAGGGGGAGAACTTTCATAAGTGAGGTGCCAAACAAGTAGTCAGAGAGTCATACAGCACAGAAACAGACCCTTTCATCCAATCAGTCTATGCTGAACATAATCCCAAACCAAACTAGTCCCACCTGCCTGCTCTTAGCTCATATCCCTCCAAACCTTTTCTATTCATGTATCCATCCAAATATCTTTTAGACGTTGTAATCGTACCTGCATCTACCATTTCCTCAGGAAGTTCATTCCACACACGAACCATTCGCGGTGTAAAAAAATTTGCCTCTTATGTCCCTTTTAAATCTCTCTCCTCTTACCTTAAAAAATGTGCCCTCTAGTCTTGAAATTCCCCATCTTAGGGATAAGACAACTTCCATTAACTCTATCTATATGTCTCATTATTGTATAAAGTTCTATCAGGTCACCTCTCAACCTCCTAAGCGCCAGTGAAAAACATCCTAACCTATCCAAACTTTATTTATAACTCAAACCTTCCATACCTGGCAACGTCCTGGTAAATCTCCTCTGAACACTCTCCAGCTTGATAATATCCTTCCTTTAACTAAATGACCAGAACTGGACACAATATTCCAGAAGAGGCCTCACCAATGTCCTGTACAACTGTATGTGTCCTGGGCAAATTAATAACATCTCTCTTTTCTGTGACTGCCTTTTTAATTCTCTCCTGGTCCCTGAATCTTTCTTTATCACTAATTCTCATCTGGTTTTCACTTTTTCTGTGGATCACTATATTACACATAGCAGTCACTAACAGTGTTGCAGTCTATAAATATAGCAATCATTCCTTTGATAAGTAACAGTAAGGCTGCAGTGGTAATCTACAATTCATTAAAGCATGCCTGTCCAATAGATGGGCAGTCAGCCGGTATGTGATCCATCTAGGGGTACTCGCTGGCCAGTGTCTAAGGTTCCAAATGTAAGAAATAAAAGGAAAAGATTCTGCATGACTTGCTTGTCCAAGCAGAACAAACAAATGGCCATTGATTAGAAGATGCAAATGTGAGTCACACTTGCAGCCTGAGGCCTGCACAGTGGAAGCACTGATGGCCCTTGTGGTTATTGGGGAGAATCTGCAAGGGCTGGAACATTTGCTGGTCAGCTGCAGACAGAGAAACTCCAATTGTGGAGTAAGTTGATGGGTAGACAAATCTCTATTCTTCCTGCACAAGTGACAGGCAGTTAAAAAGGCATAAGGTATTGCCCAAGCCATCTCAGTCAGGACTGGGGGAGGATTTAGTGAGTGAGTCAGAGGCTGTGAGTTTCAAAGAGTGAGAGAAGGAGTGAGCAAGAAAAGGAGAATGTGAAAGAGTGACTGAGGTAAAAGAGTGTGAGTGATGGAAAGAGAGCGAGTGAATAAAGAGAGAGTCAAAAGGGAGGGAGAGGCAGAGGCAGGAAGTGAAAAAGAGGAAGAGAGAGACAGAAAAACAGACAGAGATGCTGGTGCTATGAACCCAGCTGATGTTATATCTGGATAAGTCAGATCCCAGACTGAAACTTTGATGGATAGATCATATTTTGTTTTACTTCTAGTTTTAACAAATTGGTCTTTCTTTCTCTCTCTCTCTCTGAGACATAAGCACATAATATTGCAAAATCTTTTTTACAAATTTATTGATTTGGAATTATTTTGTTTTCTGAAACTGATGTTTACCACTGTGTTGAACATTATCTTTCAGAAATTTGCTCATCAGCCCCTCGAGTGAGTCAAAATTGAGATGTTGCCCTGACATGTGAAAGATTTGGGCAACTCTTCATTAAAAACCTTGCATATAACATTTACTTACATGATCCTTTGCAATAACACTCTTCAGTACTTTGTTTTCACTCTATGTGTTCTTCCATGCTGCACTGCATGGTGCAAATTGAAACAGCAGCATATAAAAGCCAACATATTAAATGTTTCTGGAAATAAAGAGACAGAAGCTGGAATGTAATGAGGCATTGGGGATGAACTGGGAGGTGCAAAGCCAAAGAATGGTGTGACATTCAGGTGTAGGCTGTCTGATGCTTTTCTGTCACTCTGCTGTTTATTCAGCAGCAGGTAAGGTAGCACATACTCTTACCACCAGAATTCAATTAAGTCAGTTAAGTGGCCAGTTAAGAACTTCTTCTGACTATCATTAATATTTTACTCTGCAACAGTCTCTGAGACAAAGGGTCCTCCTTTGTGTGCACTCTTTGACCTGTGAAAGGTCACCCAGGCAAAATCAGCAAATCTCATCAACGGAGCCGAGGTTGAGAGGATGGAGAGCGTCAATTTCCACAAAATGATGATAAAAACCAACAACCTGCCCTGGACTTCCCATGTAAATGCAATGGTCAAGAAGGCATAACAATGCCTCTTCTTCGTTAGGCAGTTCAGGAAATTTGACATGTCCATAAGGATCCTCACCAACTTTTACTGAAAGTGTGTAACAGCCTGGTATGGCAACTGCTCTGTCCAGGACTGTAAGAAACTACTGAAGGTTGTGTGCACAGCTCAAACCATCACAGAAGCCAACATTCCATCCAGGGACTCCATTTACATGGCTGATTGCAGAGGAAAGGCTGTCAACATAATCAAATATCCATTGCATTCTGGTAATGCACCCCTACAGCCTCTTCTGTCAGGCAGAAGATACAGAAACTTGAACACACACACACCAACAGGTTCAAGGACAGCTTCTTCCTGCTGTTTTTAAAATGATGACTCTCTAACTTAGATATGATGCAGAGCTGGGCCGAGGAGTGGCAGATGGAGTTCAACCCTGCCAAGTGTGAGGTTGTCCATTTTGGAAGAACAAATAAGAATGCGGAATACAGGGTTAATGGTAGGGTTCTTAGTCAGGTGGAGGAACAGAGGGATCTTGGGGTCTATGTACATAGATCTTTGAAGGTTGCCACTCAGGTGGATAGAGTTTGTAAGAAGGCCTATGGAGTATTATCGTTCATTAGCAGAGGGATCGAATTCAAGAGTCGTGAAGTGATGTTGCAGCTGTACAGGACTTTGGTTAGGCCACAGTTGGAGTACTGTGTGCAGTTCTGGTCGCCTCACTTTAGGAAAGATGTGGAAGCTTTGGAGAGGGTGCAGAGAAGATTTACCAGGATGTTGCCTGGAATGGAGAGGAAGTCGTACGAGGATAGGTTGAGAGTTCTCGGCCTTTTTTCGTTGGAACGGCGAAGGATGAGGGGTGACTTGATAGAGGTTTATAAGATGATCAGAGGAATAGATAGAGTAGACAGTCAGAAACTTTTTCCCCGGGTACAACAGAGTGTTACAAGGGGACATAAATTTAAGGTGAAGGGTGGAAGGTATAGGGGAGATGTCAGGGGTGGGTTCTTTACCCAGAGAGTTGTGGGGGCATGGAATGCGCTGCCCGTGGGAGTGGTAGAGTCGGAATCATTGGCGACCTTTAAGCGGCATTTGGATAGGTACATGGATGGGTACTTAATCTAGGTTAGAAGTTCGGCACAACATCGTGGGCCGAAGGGCCTGTTCTGTGCTGTATTGTTCTATGTTCTATGTTCTAAATAATGTTGATCTTGCTACCGTTGATCTTCCCTAGCACATGCCCTGTGTGGCGTAACCTGTATATCTCTGTCTATGTTTATGATCTGTATGTCCTTGTTTACTGTGATCTGCCTGTTTGTAGACAAAAGTTTTCACTGTACTTACGTACATGTGATAATAAATCAAATCAAATCAAATCAAATGACGAGCACCAACACTTTGAAATACTACTTACTTTGTTTTGAGGGCATTTGTATATTGATGCACCTGTTTCTACATTTGCAGCCCCATAAGTGGCCATCACCATCAATGGCACTGCTGAAGCTGTTGAACTGTTGAAGATCTTATCATGCTGGTGTTAACATAGAACAGAGAACATTACAGCGCAGTAGTGGCCTTCGGCCCTCAATGTTGCGCCGCCCTGTCATACTAATCAGAAGCCCATCCCACCTACACTATTCCATGTACGTCCATATGCCTGTCCAATGATGACTTAAATGCACTTAAACTAGGCGAATCTACTACTGATGCAGGCAAAGCATTCCATACCCTTACTACTCTCTGAGTAAAAAAACTACCTCTGACATCTGTCTTATACCTATCTCCCCTCACTTTAAAGTTGTGTCCCCTCGTGTTTGCCGTTCCCATACTTGGAAAAAGGCTCTCCCTGTCCACCCTATCTAACCCTCTGATTATCTTGTATGTCTCTATTAAGTCACCTCTCAACCTTCTTCTCTCTAATGAGAACAGCCTCAAGGCCCTCAGCCTTTCCTTGTAAGACATTCCTTCCATACCAGGCAAGATCCTAGTAAATCTCCTCTGCACCCTTTCCAAAGCTTCCATATCCTTCTTATAATGCGGTGACCAGAACTGGACAAGTATGGCCATACCAGAGTTTTGTATAGCTACAGCATAACCTCCTGATTTCGGAACTCAATCCCTCTATTAATAAAGACCAAAACACTGTATGCCTTCTTCACAACCCTGTCAATCTGGGTGGCAACTTTCAGGGATCTGTGTACATGGACACGGAGATCTCTCTGCTCATCTGCACTCCCAAGAATCTTACCATTAGCCCAGTATTCCGATTACTCTGTCCAAAGTGTATCACCTCACACTTGTCCACATTAAACTCCATTTGACACCTCTCAGCCCAGCTCTGCATCCTATCTATGTCTCTCTGCAAACTACTACATCCTTCATCACTAACCACAACTCCACTGACCTTAGTCAGGTTTACTTTAGTGATGGAAAGGGATAGGTGTACTCCACCGAGCAAGAGTTACAGCTGGGTGAAGTGTGTCTATTTTCACACTCTGCAGTATTTCTAATACCTCATCCTTGTGAACCTCAATCTCTTCTCGTCTAGATATAAGTATCTCTGTATCTTCCTTGCCAACATTTTCATTTTCTATAGTGAACACTGTTGCAAATTTACTAAACCACCCTTCTAAGCCCTCATCCAGGTCATTTATAAAAATGACACAACACCGACCCTTTCAGTATGCCGCTAGTAACTGGACACCAAGATGAACATGTTCCATCAACTACAACCCGCTGTTTTCTTTCAGCAAGCCAATTACTGATCCAAACTGCTATGTCTCCCACAATCCCATTCCTCTGCATTTTGTATAATAGCCTACTGTGGGGAACCTTATCGAATGCCTTGCTGAAATCCATATACACCACATCAACCGGTTTACTCTCATCTACCTGTTTGGTCACTTCGTCAAAAAAGTCAATAAGATTCGTTAGGCACGACCTACCCTTCACAAAACCGTGCTGACTGTCCCTGATCAGATTATTCTTTTCTAGGTGGTTATAAATCCTATCTCTTATAACCTTTCCCAACACTTTACCAACAACTGAAGTGAGACTCACTGGTCTGTAATTACCAGGGTTGTCTCTACTACCCTTTTTGAACAAGGGAACCACACTTGCTATCCTCCAGTCCTCAGGCACTATTCCTGTAGACAATGATGATTTGAAGATCAATGCCAAAGGCTTGGCAATCTCTTCCCTTGCTTCCCAGAGGATCCTAGGATAGATCCCATCCGGCCCAGGGGACTTGTCTATTTTCACACTCTGCAGTATTTCTAATACCTCAGCCTTGTGAACCTCAATCTCTTCTAGTCTAGATGCAAGTATCTCTGTATCTTCCTCACCAACATTTTCATTTTCTATCGTGAACATTGTCGAAAAATATTTATTTAGTGCTTCCCCTATCTCCTCTGACTCCACACACAACTTCCCACTATTATCCTTGATTGGCCCAAATTTCACTCTCATCATTCTTTTATTCCTGACATACCTATGGAAAGCCTTAAGTTAACCCTGATCCTATCCGCCAACAACTTCTCATGTCTCCTCCTGGCTCTTCTGAGCTCTCTTTTTAGGTCTTTCCTGACTTCCTTGTAACCCTCAAGCGCTCTAATTGGGTTTTCACATTTTGTCCTAACATAAGCCTTCTTCTTCTTCTTGACCAGGGATTCCACTTCCTTAGTAACCACGGCTCACGCGTTCTATATCTTCCTCTCTGCCTGACAGGTACATACTTATCTAGGACACACAGGAGCTTTTCCTTGAATAAGCTCCACATTTTTAATGTGCACATCCCCTGCAGTTTCCTTCCCCATTCTACGCTTCCTAAATCTTTCCTAATTGCATCATAATTTCCCTTCCCTCAGCTGTAACTCTTGCTCGGTGGAGTACACCTATCCCTTTCCATCACTAAAATAAACCTGACAGAATTGTGATCGCTGTCTCCAAAGTGCTCACTTACTTCCAAATCTAACACCTAGCTAGGCTTGTTACCCAGTACTAAATCTAAGGTGGCTTTGCCCCTTGTAGGCCTGTCTACATACTGTGTCAGGAAATCCTCCTGCACACAGTGGACAAAAACTGACCCGCCTATAGTACTTGTACTGCAGTGATCCCAGTCAATATTTGGATAGTTGAAGTCCCCCATTTTGTACCTTCATCCTAGCTAGAACTGCAGCCCTGCTTGCAGCCCCTAAGCTGTTTGATAATAAAATGTGCTCCCAATTCCTGTAGCCTGATGAACAGAAGTCACCCCACTTCCCCATCTCTCTCCTCCCACTATCAGCCTTCATGACAACAAAAAAACTACAGCTGCAATCTCAGATCAAAGGATTGAACATTTAGAAATAACTGAGATGAGGAAGGAGAAAACTAATCCAGAGAGTTGTGATATTTTGGAATCCCTTCTGCCAAAGAGTTGGGAATCTTGGCCATTTAATATATTGAAGGCTGATAGTCAAAACACTGCCAATTTTGAGTGAATTTAGGGATGTGGGGTTAGGGTGGGAAAGTGGAACTGAAGCCAAAAATCATCCATGATTGAATATTGCAGCAGACTTAAGGGGACATGATTTGTCATCACATTCCTATATCCATGTGCTGTAACTAACTGTGAAAGCCCAACTAGCAAGGTGGGAGATAAATAAATGTCACCACTCAAACTGTTATTGTTTTCTGAGAAACAGTTATCCTTGATCAGCCAAAGTCCCTCCTCTATATATAAGAAAAATGCTACTAATTTGAAGATGATGAGAATTTGGTCCCGTGGTCCTGTGTCAGTATTTATCCCTCAACCAACATCACTAGGAATGGATTGTCTGATCATTACCACATTATTGTTTGCGGAAGCTTGCTGTGCACAAATTAGTCACAATGCTATACTCTTACCATTGTGACAGTATTGAAACGGCAACAGATAATTCTCTCTGACCCAGTTCTGAGGAAGGGTCACTGGACCCGAAACGTTAACTCTGCTCTCTCTGCACAGATGCTGCCAGATCTGCTGAGTTTTTTTTCCCAACAATTTCAGATTATCTTTATTGCCTCTTTTGTTTCTTTCAATAAAAGATGCGTCTGCCCTTATTATTTTTCGTCATACAGCATCCACGATGAACAAGCGTCACCTTGGGCGCTGTTGAAAAAGTAATGCATGTTGCATATAAATTGTGAATTCGCATTGTGTTTCTATGTTTGTTTTCTTTGATCAACATCATAGCACTTTGAAGCCAAGTCTTAATGCACGGGTAACTATAGCAGCATGGCAACAATGCATTGAGGATAGCATTTCAACAAGCTTCTCCGTCAAGTGCAGATTGAAGAGTAAATTTATAAAACACGTGCAATCGCAAAGAGGGAGGGAGGAATTCTGAAATCCTGGGTGGGTATTGCACGATGACGCAACTTGGGCGCGTCAGCTTAGTCGCCAGCCTTATTCTCCGTCAATGTAAATGTGTACTTCAATGAAAGCGCGGATGGACTCTGTCTCTGTCTCTCCCTCTCTCTGTGTCGGTAATCATTGAAGTTTTTGTTTTAATATCAATTTCCTCTGCATTCAATTAATCACAAACAAGAGATTCCGCTGAGTAGAGCGAAACTGAACAGAGAGGGAAGGATTTCAAGTCCAAACTAAAGTGCCAGGGAAAGCAAGTAGAAGTGAAGAGCATTTCAGCACCAGGAGAGGAGGACAGCGACCAGGACACGCGTCCAAGGGAGTCCAGTTGCAGGAGTGAGAACAATGGCACAAGCAAGATAAGGCATGGCAACGGAAGCCAAGTGTCTGAAATCGGCTTTCATTAAGGATCACTATGTCTGAGACACCCCGTCGCTTGAGCTCCATGAACAGATCCCACTGGTTCAGCGGCGATCCCGAAGTGACGGGTCCCACAATGGACACTCCAGTCGGGGGGATGTCGGTGAATGTCTATTTATTTTGTCTTACCCTCATCTGCACGCCCCTCATCTTCCTGGGCAGCGTTTACTCGCTGACCTGCCTGCTGAGGACGAGAAACAAGAACTTCCTGGTGGTCATTATGGCTTCGCTTGCTATAGATGACCTTCTTTACGTGGTCGCTTTGTCCATGTTCATGTCCATGCAGTGGGGAAGGGAAAAGGTGCCCAGTTCTGTGTGCACCATTTCAGCCGCCCTCTATCTATTACAAGGGGTCGCGGCCGCTCTCAAGTCCTCGCTAATCGTTTCCTACAACTACTATACAACCAGGCGAACCAGGCTTTTCAGAGGCAACCAGCAATCTGTTCCCATGATCTGGCTCCTGGCGATTCTATGGGCTATCAGTCTGCTAGTGAGCGTCCTGCCTGTCTTTGGGTGGGGCACTTTCATCTCAACACCATGGGGGTGCCTTGTGGACCACAGAAGTTCTTACGTGCCACTTCTCTTTGCTCTGTACTCCGCTTGCCTCCTCGTCCTCACCACCTTCTCCGTCCCCCTCACCTACAAACTGCTTTGCTCTGCGGGGCAGCAACAGACGCGGTTAAATCCCAGTTATCACCAAGTGACTAACAGTACGGATCCTACGGGTAACGTGTCCGCCTTGGAGAACCCGGTGGACAGAACTTTAAGGTGTCTCCCGACCGATATAAACTGGAGTTCTGATGTGAAAAGTCAGGCTGATGTGCTTCACTCGTCACATCGTCAAAGCAACGGCTTCAAACACAGGAACCAAACAGTCGAGTTCGCTCAAAAGCGCTTTTCCTTAATATTAGCCATGATGAAAGTTGTCCTGTGGTTACCATTGATGGTGAGTCTATCAATCTGATTGCCTATCTACCTATCTAACTATATGTCTATTACTCTGTTTTGCCACCTGGCTGCTATTTCTGGAGATGAATCACCCAATCGTTTCAGCTGAACAACTTTGGTAACGCCAGAAAGTGATTGTTCATGAGTCTAGGTTGAGAACTAATGATTTTGGGGGACTCTGTAGTCAGTTAAAGCCATGTGCAACTTAACGGTAAAACCTGATAAGCTGCCGCATATCCCGAATCTAAATCCTCTCCTGTCAATCCGCTATTTTTCATGTTTTGGACAAATAGTGAAGAAACACCAAGATGCAAACTGCAAATTTCCTTTCGAAAGGGAGTAAGAAATGTGAACGTGGAAATTATGATGGCCACATCATTTCGTATACAACGTCTTGGAAAAGGAACATAATACTTAAACTAGAATGAACTTCTAGTTTGCAAAAGCAAATCTCGGAAGACATGTAGGTTGGCTAACCACAAACATCGGTGTGTCTGCGTCAGTCAGTGCTTCTCAAACTTTTCCTATTGTGATCCCATTTTGAAGCTTGAAAATTGTCACGATCCCTGGAAGTTGAACTGTGAAGAGATGATGTGGGTGGGGGAACAGAAGACCTGAACTCCTTTGAGGGGGAAATGGGGAAGAGGGGAGTTTTGAGATGGTGAGAGGTGGTTGGGAAGTGGAAGAGACACAACCTGTGAAACTGGGCGGGGAGGCTTTTGTAAGCTCTGGCGTAGGGTCTTTGACAGAACTATTCAATTAATCTCATTTCCCTGCTCATTTCTTTGAGGCTTTGCAATCTGATCCTTCAAGTACTTACCCGATTCATTTTCAAAAGTTACTATTGAATCTGATTTAATTAGCCATTCAGGCAAAACATTCCAGATCATAACAATTGGTTGAGGAGGGGGAAAAGGCTTAATTCCTCCTTTGGCTCTTTTCCCAGTTACTTTAAATCAGTGCTCTGTGTTTACTGACAGTCACCAATTCCAGCCTTTTTGGTCTTTCCATATAGCAAATGTTCCTCAGCTGAAATTCATTCAAGCAAATTGCCCCTGCAATTCTCTCCACAGCCTTGACCTTCTTCCTAAATTGTGGTGTTCAGGATTGTGCACAGTACACCAGCTGAGGCCAAACCAATAATTTACAAAAGTTTAATGTAACTTCTCTATATTTCTACCCTAATCCTCTGTTTATAAAGCCGAGGATCCCATAAGTTTTCTTAACAGTCTTATCATATTGTCCTGTCACCTTCAAAGATTTGTGTTCATTTAGTCCTGAGTCTTTGTATTCCTGTACTCCCCTTTCAAATTAAATGTTTAGCTTATATGGAATTTTTAATTTTCTCTGCCTAAATGCATAGTATTTCTGTTAGGATTTCTGACACCTGAATTGCATTACAAACATTTGTCTTCTTGCTAAAACAAACAAAATTTCTACATTCCATGATTATGATGTACATCTCTGTTTCAGAGATTGATTGTTTCAATGAGATTATGTGGCTGAGTGACCAACTGATTGTACTTTGTGTTTCACAGATACAACTGCTCGTCCATCATGTCACCAAACTTGAGAATGAGTCCTTTGAATCTTTGGGTTTTGTCCTGACCTTGCTGGCAGCTGCTATAACACCAGTGTTTGTTCTGTCTGAAAGATGGATTCATCTGCCATGTGGCTGCATCATCAACTGCCGAAAAAATGTGTACACAGTCGCATCAGAACCAGCCAGAGGTAAGAAACATTCTATAGTACTTCAGGATGTTGCCTGGTATGGTAGGAAGATCGTATGAGGAAAGGCTGAGGCACTTGGGGCTGTTTTCATTGGAGAAAAGAAGATTTAGGGGTGACTTGATAGAGGTGTACAAGATGATTAGGGGTTTAGATAGGGTTGACCATGAGAACCTTTCTCCACGTATGGAGTCAGCCATTACGAGGGGGCATAGCTTTAAATTAAGGGGTGGTAGGTATAGGACAGATGTTAGGGGTAGATTCTTTACTCAGCAAGTCGTGAGTTCATGGAATGCCCTGCCAGTAGCAGTGGTGGACTCTCCCTCTTTATGGGCATTTAAACGGGCATTGGATAGGCATATGGAGGATAGTGGGCTAGTTTAGGTTAGGTGGACTTGGATCGGCGCAACATCGAGGGCCAAAGGGCCTGTACTGCACTGTATTCTTCTATGTTCTATGTTCTATGAAGGGCATACAATCAATATATGTTGGTGAGGCAATGCAAGTGAAGTTTGGGGTAAATATTTTAAAAAGAAGCTTCTGTTTAGGAAAGTATGGATCCCCCATATGTTATCTCTGATATTAAATCTTCTTATTAATACAAATACAGTTCACTGTAAGTGTGAAAGCATTCTTGGTACATAGAAACTAGTCGTAATTTACACTAACGAAGCACCGTTGACATGGTTAGAAGTCCAAGAATGTTTTTACAGTGGGAATCTCTCCCAACAATTTGTAGGGGAGTTGAAGAGCTGACCTAATATATTTTTGAAGAAATCATACCAAAGACAATTATCCAACTACAAATAGTAGTTGCTAAAAGTGCTGTATAAAGGTAAAAATCACACAACACCAGGTTATAGTACAACAGGTTTAATTGGAAGCACACTAGCTTTCAGAGCGTCGCTCCTTCATCAGGTGATAGTGTAGCTGTGTGGTGATGTGTGATTTTTACCTTTGTACACTCCAGTCCAACACCAGCATCTCCAAATTATGACTATCATAAAAGTGGTCTTTATTTCACAAGCAGTAGCGTACAGGGAATTTGGACTGTCATTTTTATGAGGCTAACATCCAGAACATGAGCATCACTGGCTGAGCCAGCATTTATTGCCTATCCCAAGTTCCCCTTGAAAAGGTAATGGTGAGTTGTGTTCTTGTACCGCTGAAGTCTATTCTTTTGTAGGTAAACACACAATGTCACTGGGGATAGAGTTCCTGGACTTTGACCCAGCAATAATGAGGAAATGCTAATATATTTCCAAGTCAGGATGCTTAGTGGGTTAGAAGGGATCTTTCATGTGGTGATATTCCCATGTATCTGCTGCATTTGTTCTGCTGGTCATGCATTTGGAAGCTGCTGCTGAAGGAGCCTCGGTGAATTTCTGCAATGCATCTGGTGCTACAGAGAGGTGGTGATGGAGAAAATGAAAGTTGTGAATGTGATGCCAATCAAGTGGGATTCTTTATCCAATGTGGTGTCAAGCCTTTCTGAAATTCTGCAGCACATCTTATAGGTGGTACACACTGCTACTATTGAGTATTAGCAATGGAGGGACTGAATGTTTGGGATGTAGTGTCAATCAAGTGGGCTGCTCTGTCCTCAATGGCATCAAGTACTTTGAGTGATATAAAAGCTGCACCCATCCAGGCAAGTGGTGAGTATTCCGTCACATTCCTGACTTATGCCTTGTAGATGTGGACAGGCTTTGGGCATTCAGGGTGTTGATATGTGCTGCAGCCAGCCTCATGTAAACAGAATATTTCGGTGGCTGGTCCGGTTTTGTTCCTGCTCAGTTGTCAAGTCCAGCAAGTTTATAGTGGGGAGTTAGCAATGGTAATGTTATTGAATGTCAAGGAGTGATGGTTAGGTTCTCTTTTGTTGAAGATGGTCATTGCCTGTGACTTGTCTGGCACATACATAAACACTTACACTATGGATGTGCTTATGCATGGGATACTGCTTGATCTGCTGTGCTTTTCCAGCACCACACTCTCAACTCTAATCTCCAACATCTGAAGTCCTCACTTTCGCCTAATTGATTTTAACCTTTTTGCGCAGCCTCTTCCAAAACCTCGGATGCTGCCTGACCTGCTGTGCTTTTTCAGCACCACAGTCTTGACTCTAATCTCCAGCATCTGGAGTCCTCACTTTCGCCTCATGCTTACGTATCAGCCTATTGATTATATATATGTTTTATATCATCATCATCATTGTCAGTCCCTTGCAGACAAGGATGACTCTCTTCCACACTCAGGGTGAGTCTGTAGGTTACTTTACAGACCAATGTGGCTACCACAGCTCTGTTACACTTGGGGCTGGTGGTAGTCATGGAGAGGTGAGGATGGAGAATTGGTGTGGCAGTGAGCTCCTTACACTGTTTTCACCTGGCTTCCATTTTTCCCGACGGCCATCCCAGATGCTCCTCTTCCATTTGGGACAGTCTTGGGCCAGTGATTGTCAGGTATCTGTGGGAGTGCTGCACTTCAACAGGGAGGCCTTGAGGGGTATCTCTGAAGTGCTTCCTCTGTTCACCTGGGACTCGCCTGCCATTTTGGAGCTGGGGATAGAGCACATGCTTGGGGAGTCACATGTGGGTTATGTGGATGTGCTCAGACCATTGCAGCCAATCAAGGGTATTCAGTGCCTTAAAGCTGGGGACTTTGCCCTGGTCAAGGATGTTGGTGTTGGTCAGTCTTTCCTTCCAGTGATTCGCAGGATCGTGCGTAGGCAGTATTGGTGGTACTGCTCCAGTACCTTGAGGAGTCTGCTGCAGACAGTCCACATCTCAGAGCTATGTCGAAAAGCAGGAACGACCACAGCTGTGTAAACCATAATCTTGGTGTTGGACCTGATGTTGTTATTCTCAAAATGCCCTTTTCCTCAGGTGGCCAAAGTCTGCACTAGCACACTGGATGTTGTGCTGGATGTTTCATATAATAGCATGCAGGAGCTAGGTAGACCAACTTTTTTTTGGACATTCAGATTATGGCTTAGTCTCTTTACCATTGTCCAAATACATCACATATTTGAACTTCCATGCTGGTCTTCTGCTGGGCTGATGTTAGGACAACACTTCATTATCTTTAATATTCCCTAAACTCAAACATTTTCTCATCCCTGCTCTCACAAGTTGTAGACTTGTTGGCACCTTGTCATTGCTTACTTTCCATTGCTAGCCATTTTAATCACTATACTTGGCTAGGGCTGAACCTGAGCCTGATAATCTAAGAATCATTGCCAGCTAGTGATATGTTACCTAATAGTTGGTGGTCAACATTTTCATTTCTTAAAGTGAGGAAAAATATGATGAGGGTGAAGGAGTTCAAGAAAGGGAAATCCAGGGTGCAAATCTGTAATCACATAAAACAACCTATTCAAAGAAAACCCAATCTTTGGCTAGAGATCCATAAATGCGACAAGTTAAGGTGGTGTGAAGTAGTGAGGGTGGAGAAGAGTTTATAAGTAGATACAAAGATGTGTTATTGAATTAACTGAAGTGGTTTCTCTCAAAATATGAATAGTTAGTCAGATTTCATCTTGCACCTTTCCACTCCAATCAACTTTGCCTCAAAAAGTGCATCCAGTTGTGAATTATGTTGCAAGGACAAAGGGGTATCTGGGATTGACATGATTAACAATGTGCCTTCTAAAATAATGAGGTTTAATGATTGAGAAATAAACAGTTCAAGGACTGAGAAGGGCCTAAAATTAGTGTAAGTGAATTCAATATCAATACATATGCAGAAAAGAAAAGATATAAATGAAAAACTGGATGAACAGATGGAGAAAAAAAACATGAGACTGAAAGGAAAGTATGGCCTTTTTTTCAAATTAATTTGACATTTTTAAAATCTCTATTTTCAATTCATGTTCTGGAGAAATATACCTCTGCACTGGGTTTCCTGTCACATTGGTCACTTTCTCAGTCAAAAAAGTCAATTGACAGTTATTATATATTATCATATCACTATAAGAATAACTACCTTGTTAATTATTGGATGCAATGTTCTATGGGTTCTTGTGGCAGAGTGATACTGTCCCTACCTCTGGGCCAGAAGGCCTGGATTCATTATCCTAGCTGCTCCAACCGAGAACACAACAAAGCAAGTTGATGAAAAATATAACTTTCTGTGTTGAGCTGATTTAGCAACTATTGTAGGCAAGCAACCACTTTCTGAAACTCACATAGAGGTTGAAGAGGCTGAACTGCCACATTTTGTGAGGATAATGGTAGAGCAGCTCAAAATATATTGTGATGATTCACAATAAATGGGCAATTAACAACAGTCAAGAAACTTGACAACATCCTGGACAATGAATCGCATTTGATTGCCTGTTAGTAGCAATAGTGTACCATCCCATAAAATCACTGCAGTAATCATTAAGGCTCCTTAGACTGTGCCTTTCAAACAAGAGAAAACACTATCATCTAGAAACCCAAGAGCAGCACATTTCTGGGAATACGCATCACCTTCAAGTTCCCTTCCAAGCTATTCACCATCCTCTCCTGAAAATATTGCCTTTCTCTCCCTGGCCTCTCATTGGATCAAATTCCTGGAATTCTGTCCTGGACTTCATTGTTGATATACCAACACCAAATGGATTAAAGTTGTTCAAAAAGAGAACTCAGCATCTCTCAAAGGCAACTATGGATGGGCAATAAATGCAGGCTGAGCCAGTGACACCCACATCCCATAAATGAGCAATATGAAAGAACTCTTCCTCACTGCACATTGCTACATAATTTTCACACGATTCAGACACCCTTAATGTTTCAGAAATGTTTTTCTCTTTTGTTTAACATAAATTACCACTACAAAATTATAATGAATAAAAATCTTGCATGGCTTTGTACAAAGATTAACAATTTATCCACATTTTAATTTCAATGCTCATATATATCGGGACCCTCAATTCTGTCGCAAAGTCATGAATGCTGCCTACAGCAAATTAGACTTGCTTTGCTTGTGATATTGTGCCCCATGAGTTGGCAAGAAGCATGAGATAGAAATGGCACAAATCCCTTTACAGGGCACCTAGAATCTCAGTGAACAAGGTAACCAGCTGTATATCTACATAATCAATTATATTGAAGACTTGTGAAATTGGCAGCACAAAACATGAGTAGGAAGTGTCTGTTAGACTGGTTGAATAAAAATTAGCTCAACTGGGGCCACATAGCTTGGTGGGTTGAGAGAAAGAAGAAATGCCGAAAATAGTGCAAAAAGGATAACCTCATTTTTAAAAAGACCCAACAGTAATTAAAACCTGTAAAATTTGCAGTTGTGACATTATTTTTCAGTGCCAATGAGGTGCACCGATGTACTTAACACTCACCACGAGAAGAATGCTGAAATTTGAAGGGCCAGAAATGGACCAGGCTCATTATAAGAGATCAGATTATTTTGTCTAGTATGATACCACGTTGAGTTTGAGTTCAAGACAACAGGATCGGGGATAAAGCAATTTCAAGAACTGTCTTCAGGCTTAGCTTCAAAGTCACACTAGTTGTCAAGCATTAATATTAATTACTGCTGTACATAATAATTGGAACCATACCAGGCTCTAACAATGGGTAAAGACTAATCGATCTTCATCATTGTGCTCATGTCCATGTGCTCCCTCAATATTTCTTATCTGGAGTTGCCTAACTCTTCCCACATTGTACTATTTATGCCCAGGTATGTGCAGCTCTGTGACATAACTGCAAGATAGCTCAAGGATCTAGAACCCCTTACAGGGATCATAATATAAGATCATGACATTGATTTGAAGCACACCACATATTAACACAATCCACATCTAGCCTGCACTGCTTACAGGCAGTTTACGACCCTTAACACAGAGGTACATTCAGTGTGTACAGCAATTCCTGTAAAACATATAGTAGAGAAATTCAGAGCGATGAGTCATTTCATTTTATGTACATTGTTGGGAGTGCTGTTATGGAATAATTCCTATTTTGTGTGATGTCCTTTATTACAGAATATTGGCCAATAGGATGCTGTAATGGAATATGACAGAGAGATGGAAAGTTGTGGATATGGGGATGAGAGTTTGGAGGAGTAGAATTGAAATGACCAGTCTTGGATATGCAGTCTGGTGCAAAGGGGTTCCCGACACTTTCTTCCTTCCTCCTCCTCCTCTTCTGATTCATTTGCTTCCTTTGAGTCATAGAGTCATAGAATATACAGCATGGAAACAGACCCTTCAGTCCAACTTGTCCATGCCCAACCAGATATCCCAAATAAAGCCAGACCCATTTGCCAGCATTTGGCCCATATGCCTCTAAACCTTTCCTACTCAAACACCCATCCAGATGCCTGTTAAATATTTTAATTGTACCAGCCCCCACCACTTCCTCAGGCAGCTCATTCCCTACATACACCACTGTCTGTGTGAGAAAGTTGCCCCTTAGGTCTTTTTTAAATCTTTCCCTTCTTACCTTAAACTTATGTCCTCTAGTTTTGGACTAGCCCACCCGAGAGAAAAGACCTTGTCTATTTACCCTATTCATATCCCTCATGATTTTATAAACCTCCATAAGGTCACCCCTCAGCCTCTGAGACTCCAGAGAAAATAGCCCCAGTCTATTCAGCCTCTCCCAATAGCTCAAACCCTCAACCCTGGCAACATACTTGTAAATCTTTTCTGAACCCTTTCAAATTTCACAACACTCTTGCTGTAGCAGGGAAACCAGAATTGCACACAATATTTCAATATCCTGTGCAGCTGCAACATGACCTCCCAACTCCTGTACTCAATGCACTGACCAGTAAAGGCAAGCGTACCAAAACTTTCTTCACTACCTTATCTATCCGAGATTCCACTTTCAAGGAACTATGAACCTGCACTCCAAAATCTCTTTTTTCAGCTACACTCCCCAGGCCCTTACCATTTAGTGTATAAGTACTGTCCTGATTTGCTGTTCCAAAATGCAGCACCTCATATTTATCTAAGTTAAACTCCATCTGACACTCCTTGGCCCATTGGCCCATCTGCCCATCTGATCAAGATCCCATTATTCTCATAAATAACCTTCCTTGCTGTTGTCTAATTTTGGTATTATCTGCAAACTTACTAACTATACCTCCTATATTCACATCCAAATCATTTCTTTAAATGACGAATATCACTGGACCCAGCACCGTTCTTTGTGGCATCCCATTAGTCACAGAATTCCAGTCTGAAAAACAATCCGCCACCACCACTCTCTGCCTTCTACCTTTGAGCCAGTTCTGTATCCAAATGGCTAGTTCTCCCTGTACGTCATGTGATCAAACCTTCTGTATTGCCATCTGAGGTGACCCTGAATGCCATGTGGCAAGACCTGCACACGGTTGAGCATGAACCTATGGAGAATGGTGCAGACTACTACAAATGAGAATGACTTTTCGCTGTACTAGAAACTTTTGTTAGGAATACCAATGGCTTGCTCCACAATACTCTTGGTGGCAGTATGATTTTCATTATAAGTACATAGTGGAATTATGGTTTTTGGTGCATGGGAGTCATGAGAAGGTGGAAAGCAGGTAGATTTTGATATCAGAGTTAGACTCTGGTTCACCATATTAGTTCAAATATTTTAGGTATGGTGGGTGCAGGAAGAAAGCACATGACGACTGACAAGATATCAGGCATTCTGTGACGTGATGTTTTGGTGTACAATCATACGCTGACTGCTCAAAGAGTGACACCTTTTGTGTTTGTGCTATATTTCTCCACTAATATGAAGGCCTCACAGAATGATGTATGTGCAGTTAATGGCTCCTGCTCAACTGAGAATTCCACTAGCCTGTCAAAAAGGCATTCTCCTTGACAAGAAAGAAAACTATGCATTAACTTCTCGTGAAACACAGTTCTTCTGCCAATTTCATAATGACATTGTAAACATGACATGTTGGCGATATTGCCTTTACTTTCCTGGAAGGATCTGCTGTTGTAGAAGTTGAAAACCACAATGAGCTTCACCATTGCTAGCAGCACTATCTTCACCATGCTGTGTGCTGATGGGCCCATTTATTGTAAATGGTGCAGCTCAGTGACTACATCTTTGGTATAATATAGCTATATCAGGTACAGTTCCTGCCTAATGATGGAGGTGGAAGAATTTCTCCTTGAAGATTCCAGATGGATTCATTGTGAATCATCTTCCTCCTCCCTCCCATACATATTTATCCCTCTCTGCTACCCACACTCAATCAATCTATCATGTTGCAGCTAACAGAAACAGCAGTTAAAGCTCCCTTTACTGAAAGCAAGCTTTCTGAAGATAACCATTTCAATTCTTCAGATATCCTTGTCAACACCCAACAATTACTTGTTCTGAATCTAAAAATTCTTCCAAACTCCTGTAACATTGAAAATTATCCTTCTGTGAGCTCTGCAGTTGTGAAAGAAAGATGTAATCACTTTGTTAGAAAATTTCTCAAATGCAAATAAGTGATTCCTTGTGATTTGAGCTCAAATGTACTATTAAAATGCAAGTTTATTATTCAGACACTAATAGGATGACAATTACAGTTATACAGCTCATTCATTTAACCCAGTTTCCTGCAAACTCAAGGTGATCAGATTTGGCTTCTGTAGATCTTGAATGACTAATCATACCTTGAGTTCTGAGCACAGAGAGACTGTTCTTGACGTTCAATGCCTCATTTGTGAATTGTTAGATTGTGTTTTGAAGCCAGGATATCTTCTTGCCAGAATTCCAGGCTTGAACTTTACAAAGGACAATCCCAGGTTCATTACTCTGGTCAACAGTGAAATTCATACCTCACACAGGATGTAGCCAACATGTCTACCATTCTTTCTACTTACATTGTTCTGACTGATCTCTGAGGTTAACACAATTCCTTCAGGTCACAATGTGAATAACTTCTGGATACAAGCAAATCTTAACATGCTTTACCTGCAAGTACCATGTTGCTTCCTACATTGCTACAATGTTTTGTTAAATTGCTGACTGCTGCTGCTCTGTCTTATGTCCTTAAATAGCCATATTAAGGTGGTGCCGTGGGTATGGATATCTTTGTAGTATTTAAAAGTAAGTGTTAAGGAGACTTGTATGGTCCAACATGGAAATTATGATCTGATCCATCTGGGTGCTCCTCACAAAAGCAGCAGAATTTATAATCACTTAAATAGTCACGTAAATTCCTATGATGAGATTACATTCCATAGTCTGCACAGATGCAGGAACATCACACTGTTCAATTGATCTGCATAGGAAGCCAGGCAGTAAGATTCTGTTTTGTAAAGCTAATGATGTTGTGGTGTGTCTCTGACAGCAAAACCTCAATTTCCTCATTTAAACAAGCATCTGTTCTTGCCTAAATTTGTTCCTGCTTTTACAGTTAAATCATTGTGACAACCTATTGTGTCATCATTATTTTAGCCCACAAATTCCACTTCTTTATCATTTACATATTCAATATGGCTCTTTAAAAATCACAGGAAGAATGTACTCTTTCCATAAATGTACTCTTTATACCTCTTTCCATGAAGATTAAAGGTCGTCATCACCATTTAGCAGGTCTCTTTTGTGGAGTGCAGCTTTAAATTCGAGTTTACTCACAATTTGCAACTAATCCAAATCTAAATGAATTGGAGTAATCAAACATTTTACTCCATTGTAAATCCACATTAGAAAGGAAATCATTTCTTCCTAACAGCTTTTCATTAGACTTCCAGATGAGGTCTCGGCTGGAAATGGTGGCATGAATCCATGATTTTCTGTTACAAAATCAAAGGCCAACAAAATTGTGCAGTCCCTGGATGTACTACACAGTTTAGTCATGTTAGCTCTCAATATGTAGAGGCTATTCTATAAAAAAAATCCATTTACCTAACAACTGAGTGTGTATTTTTTTTCAATTTTCTTTGAAGTGGCACATTATCAAAAGAGAGTTGCTTCCACAAGAGATTTCATTCGCAACAGTCAAACTGACTGGACAGCTGGTAAACATGAAAGGCATCATTAAAGAGAAAAAATTGCATTTCATAAGCAAAGCTTCCATTCCAGTTACTACTCTTGTAAATTATTGCAAAAAGTAAAAATAATAATTAATTTCAAAACATTTCACTTACTTTGCTAAAAAGGGGACAGACTATCACAATGATCAACATATTTGCGGAAAATTATATATGTGAAGCAACTATGAAAGAATAAAACAGGAATGATTCTACGGCTGCCAAATTTAAGGAAGAAACCTGATAACAAATTGCTACCGTGAATAAGCTGGTGACTCCTGAGTAATGATATTGAGGTGAAAAGGAAGTCAAATCACATGGGATTGGGGGAATATACCGATATAGAATAAAACATGTCTTTTTCTGAGAGGCAGCAAGTGACTAGTGGGGTACCACAGTGTTTGGACCCCAGCTAGACACAATAGATATTAGATGAGGGTATTAAATGTAAGATCACCAAGTTTGGGAGTGTATTGCAACATAAAAACATATTGGCAGCCTAAGCTGGTTGTCAGTTGAAGTTCATTTTTTGTTCCTGCTTCTTTTCTACAACTGTTCATCTAACTTCTTTATCCAGAGAGTGATTAAAATGTGGAAGTTGCTGTCACAGGGAATATTCGGGTGGATGACAGATATATTTGAGGAAGAACTGGTTGAATGTTTGAGGAAAATAGAGATAGAATGATGCACTGATAGATGACAAAATAATTTGAGCTATTGATTTTCCAAGAACGCAATGAGTAACATGCCTTAGTTTAAGATAGCCCCGACACATATTTTCATCAAGTGATTTTCTGAAAATATGAAATCTATGTTCAAAAAGATTAAATGTGCTGTGGCAATGTATTATGCAGTGAAGTAATGCCTGATACCATTAGCAGTTTACATTAAATTGTATAATAGCACTTTATTCTAAATTGCCTAATTCCCTTACTGGGAGATCATCTTCTGTCATTGACCTTACAACAGCTTCTGTAAGCAATTGATTGTCTAATCACAAAGAAAAAACTATGTATGTTTGAGAATACCACTGGCCAGGGTATGTTCCATAACATCTGAAAGTTGAATATCCTACTTATTGTCAAGATATCCATTTAGGATATATATATATATACACGCATGCATACACACACACGCACAGATGATTAATAATGCACACATCTGATGTCAATCGAACTGAGTAAAGAATCAGTACATTTTTGTGTAATTGTAAATCACAAGATGCCACTAGCAAGACCGACATTTATTTGCCCATTCCTAATTGCTCTTCAGAAATTACTGGTCAGCTGTCTTCTTGAGTACAATGGAACGGTTTGTTATAATGTTTCAGAGGGCAGTTAAGAATTAATCATGTTGCTATGGATCTGGAGACACTTATAGGCCAGATCAGTAAGAGTGGGAGATTTACTTCCTCAAGGAACATTAAGCAACCAGACGTTTTTCTTCACAGCTGATAATTTCATGGACATTTTTACTGAAATCAGCTTTTTTTTATTCCCAGTTTATTTAAATTAATTGATTTTAAATTCCTGATAACCATGGTGGGAACCAAACTCACATCTCTCATTGATTAGTTAGATTAACGAACTAATTTCATTACTAGCCCAGTAACATGACCAATAAGTCATTATACCTTCTCAACTTTCATGCAATATTAAGACACTTTACAACAAGGTGGTCATTTCATTTTACAATATGATCATTTCATCATCAGTTTGTAATTATAGAAATTAATCATTAAAGAAATTAATTGTGACATCATTATTCAATAGACTTTTCAATACTATTAACTTTGCAAACTAAAGTTCATTTTATCACTGCACATATACTAAGCAATTAAACTTTTATTTAAAAAATGGTTAAAATGCTATTCCTAAATTTATTTCTGAATAATAAATCCTCTGCTCATGCATTTGAAATACTTTCAGATTTCACTATTGAGAACTGTGGCAGAGAAGAACTGAGAAAAATAGTGACTCAAATGTTAAATTGCTTGAGTTACACCCTGACGCTTATGCCCGAAACGTCGATTCTCCTGCTCCTCGGATGCTGCCTGGCCTGCTGTGTTTATCAGCACCATATTTTTCAACTCTGGTACTCCAGCATCTGCAGTCCTCACTTTCTCCTAGTTGATCTTACACCCTGACGGACCAATTTGTCAGCTCAATCCATCAATTTGTAACTGTCATGTGACACACTTTCTATTTTTCATTCAGAAATATATCTTGGATGATGGTATTCTCCCGAACATGCACAATTTGAAAGTTTTAGGTTATAATTTAAATCCAAACTATAATATTTATTTGTTCTTTTGAGACTTTAACCAATAAGGCAACAAGAGACTGTTTGATGACTTAATTTGGGAAACTTTGCGTAAGATGCAGAGTAATACCTATCAAACAGGATTGATTTATGGGCTTACTATGACGCAGTTTACTGTAGATTGAAGGATTGGTACTTATTCTCTGGTCTCACTTTTACACATCCAGGACCATGTACTTCCTGAAAGCTGCTGCTTATTAGCTCTTCTCAAGCCATAAGCCAGAACACAATCAATTCTGTCATTATATTGTGATTGGCTTCACAGCAGTAATGCTCGTTTCTCATTTGTTTCAGAGGGGCTTGATCAATCTCTAATTGTGATGTGGAGGTGCCAGTGTTGGATTGGGGTAGGCAAAGTTAAAAATCAAACACCAGGTTATAGTTCAACAGGTTTATTTGGAAGTACAAGCTTTTGTACAAGCTAGTTACCTGATGAAGGAGCAGTGCTACAAAAGGTTATGCTTCTGAATAAATCTGTTGGACTATAGCCTGGTGTTGTGTGACTTTTAACAATCTCTGACTGGCTGCCAATGGTGATGAACAGTGACTGATATCACCTCCCATTATCTCTGAACTTAGGTGTCAATTTCCATGGGCCTATAACTTCACTGTGGTCTGTTATTGTTACTTCTATGACTCCTATTTTATTGTATTTTTATTACCCATTTTGGCCCATGAGATGAGGCGAGACTGAATGGCCTTGTTAATAAGGTTGCATTTGACTAAGTGTGGTATCAAGGAGCTCTAGCAAATCTGGGGTCAGTGGGAATCAGGGAAGAATGCTTCACTGGCTGAAGTCATATATGATGGTTATGGTGGTTGAGGTCAATCATCTGCAGGTAATGTCTTGGCCCAACAATCTTCAGATGCATCATCAGTACCCTTCACTTCAGCATAAGGTCAGAACTAGCAATGTTCACTGGTGACTGCACAATGTTCAGTATCATTTGTGACTCCTCAGACACTGAAGCAGTCTGTTCCAAAATGCATCAAGACCTTGATAATGTTTGGGCTTGGGCAGACAAGTGGCAAGTAACATTCATGCCACACAAATGCCAAGTAATGACCATATCCAACAAGAGAGAATCTAAATATCATCCCTTTATGTTAAATGGCATCATCATTTCTGAATCTAGACTAACAACATCCTGGGATTACTGTTGATCTGTAACTGAAGTGGACTAGTTATATAAGCACTGTGGGTACAAGAATAGGTGAGAAAATAGGAATCTTGCAGCAAGTTATTCTCCAAAACCTGTCCACCATTTATAAGAAACAGATCAGGCATGTGATTGAATATAGGTGCAATCATCAGTGAGTATTTCCTTTCTGATCTAATGATGTAGTTAAGGTAATTGATGAAGCAGTTGAATAAGGTTAGGCCTAGGACACTACCCTGAGGTACACCTGCAGTGATGTCCTAGAGCTGAGATGATTGAATTCCACCAACTACAACCATCTTCCTTTTTGCCACATATCACTACAAACAGTGGAGAGATTTTCCCTACACTCCCATTGATTCCAGTCTTGCTAGGCTTCCTTAACCCTAAATTTTCTAGAGTTTAGAAGAATGATAAACGATTGTATTGAAGTGTACAGGGCTCTAGAATGTAGATGTAGAAAGGAAGTTTCTGGTGGCTTAGGAGGTCTTGAACCAGGGGCCATAGTCATTGGCCATTTAAAACTGGGATGAGGAGGAATACTATCACGAATGGGTGGTGACTCTTAGCAAATCTCTACCTCAGTGGCTGTAGAGCTTCAATAGTTGAACATATTCAAGACAAAGATTGATAGATTTCTACATGTTAATAATGATATCTGGATGGTGCAAAACCCTGGCATTGAGGTAGAGGATCAGCTGTAATTTGGTTTAATGGTGGAGCAGGCTCAATGAGTCAAATGGCCTATTTCCATTCCCATTTCCTTTATTGCTAAACCATGTGCTGTCTAATATAGCAAATATATCTCTCAAATTATTTCCTAGCAATTAGGTATTAGTTCTTTGTTAAGAAGCATAATTCATTAATAAACCTTCAAAACAACAATGATTACACTTGAAAAGTTTATGAGTTGTTCAGCTTTTTGGCACATCTTAAAAAGTGCAATATAATTTCAAGTGTTGTCTTTATTTTCCTAGTTTGAAAATAGTTCATGAAATCCAGAGAGTATACTGAGAATCTTCATTTAATTTAAGAGAAACATTATTCATTTTAAAATGGCAAAATGTGTGAACACAGAAAAATTGAGGTAATGAAGAACAGGAAAAGTAATACTTTGGCATCTGAAACTGAGAAAAAAAATACAGTCCAGTCTTATGAGGTACAATGTCCAAAACACTAATAAATCTTTTTGCTTCAAATCCTGACTGCCCAGTTGGGACAAGCTGGCGTTTTCTATTCTATCAAAAACTAGTCAGTGACTTCTCAACAATGATCTCCTGAAAATAGTTACATTTGTATCATGCAGAGCTTGGAACATTGCTCTTTTTAAGGGTTATGTAACTTTTATAACAATATGCCCCAGAAAGCAGTGGAGGCAAGCAATTCAATATTTTTAAGACAGAGTTAAATAGATCTTTGTTGGCAAAGAGCATCCAAGGTTACTGGGTAGTCAGGAATGCAGATTTTTAAAAATAAAATCAGCCATGGTCTTATTAAATGGCTGAGAAGAACTGAGGGGCTGGACGGGCTACTTCTGCTCAATCTTTATACATTTATTTGCTTAGAACCATTTAATTTATCCTCTTGTAAGGGGTGATATCTTATCATTTTTATGTATTTATTTTAGCCCTCAATCAAAATGACAAGAAATTATCGTGTTAATGTCACATGATGGTTGTAAAAGCAAGAAGCGCAAAATTTTGTTGCCACATTTTTTACTTTAAACCAGTGACTATACTTCAACAAGTACTTAATTTGCTGTTAAGCATTTTGAGACATCTCGTGATCATGAAAAAGCTACATAAATATAAGTCATTCTCTCTATCATAGCTATAATCTCTTCAGTGTTCAGCATGTCTTGTTTTGCCTGCTTATCAGTAACCATTTTGCACACAGCAGCTTCCTCCTAAAATATAATTTAATTTAGAACCGATGATGACCAGTTTGAAGGAGATATTCTATGCCTGTCTAAGAGAGCAAATACCAGATCCTAGTTTAACACTTCCTCTGAAAGGTGTTGTCTCTGACAGTAGAGTGTTCACTTGGGCTGCGTTCAGGGTGCTGACCTGGATTATGTGTATAAATCCCAGACAGTGGGCTTTAACCTTCAACATCTTAATGCAGAGAAAAGAACACTGCTAGCTGAGCCATGGCCTCAACTGGTGCAATGTTTCCTCGCCTCTCTCTCCTCACAATCTCAGTGACAGAATTGGGTGAAACAAAAACCAGAGTTCCTAATTCTGGACACAAACTTTCTCCACTGCATTTACAAAATGCCTTTATTTGTGCCAAATTGTTACAAATTTATCTCTAATAGAATTGCTTTCACAAATTGAAATGTATAAATAATTGTTTGATATGACTATTTTAGCAATATTAAAACAATGGTTATTCATTGACAAATAATTCTGACTTTATCTAGCAAAACGAAGAGGCTTTGAATTCAACCTGTCATTCCAGCAAGGATACGAGGTGTATAAGATATCCCAAGCAAACAGCTGCAGTGTTGAAGAAAACAAGTCTCCATCACACCATAGTCTGACCGCCTTCGTATCAGAGTGCAGCAAATTTGCCCCGGTCCAACAAAAGGAAACTCAGAGCGACGCCAGGGTCGAGATCAGCACCACCGCTCCTCGGGACAGCTCCCTGCGGGGTTCAACAGACCAGAGCGCAGAGGCGTGCAAAGTCACCACTCGTCAGGACAAGGGGAGCAGCAAGGAACCCAGAAGGGCAGGCGCAGCTTCCCCGGAAGGCTCAGAGCGCAAATTAGCCCAGGAGGAAGGACGCAAGTTGGAGCTGGTTGACTGGGAGTGGTGTCGAAGCAAGTCTGAAAGGACTCCACGACAGGTGAGTGCGTTTACAAGTGCATCATCAAGCATATTCTTGGTTCATATATCTAACCAAATCCGAAACCCAAGGTATCAGGTTTATTGCAGAAAGAATCTTGAAAGAAACCTCGTGTCGCTCTGTAGGAACATCGTTCAGGCCTGAATGAAATACCTTTGTTAAACAAAGGTATTTCATTCAGGTTATTTGCCTCTATTCATTTACATAGGTAAACTAGTGAATGACGTAACACACAAATTCTTGCAATAAACTATCTTAATGTTGTGAATATTTGTACTGTATAACGCAATGTCATTATTGGGAATGTTTTCAGGCATTGCCGGTATTCGCTTTGGGAAATCCAACTGGCACAACACTTCTGTTACTGGTCATGTATTTTTCTTGAGTTTTTTTTTAACCCAAGAGAGTTCTAGCCTAAAGTAGGCACATCGTGAATTTGCCCAGAGCCAGAATAGGGAGTGAACTCTGTGCTGTTGACACAGTTGTGATTCACACAACCCTTCTGAGACCAAACTAGCCCACAGGAAGCCTGAGATAAAGTGGCATGTAAGTTATAATCTGGAGCTATGAATAGTAATTGTGAAGGGTTTCATTCCATCGCATTGGTGATTTGGAACCTCAACAAATCTTGTCGTCTGTCCTTGCCATGTGTTGAAGGATTTGTAGGTTGATACACAGCCTGTTTGGTTGCATCATGGATACATGATTCTTGACCATGAAAACCCAGATAGGATCTGAACTCAGAGCTTCCAGCTCAGATGCAGGAATGCTATTCAATATGCCACAAGACTGAATTGACTATATATTAACAGTACAATTTCATTAATTCCCCACCATCTCTCTCCTATCACTACCAGCACTACTGCTGCTCAATTTTCCTTCCTTTTCTGAAGAATCAGTTTCACAGGTATTGGCAACACTCAAGTGTATAATCCAAATGCTGATGCAATCCCAAAAAATGATTGTTGCCAGGTTGTTCAACAATTATTCAGCAATCATGATATTCACATTATAATAACACATGATTATTTACACAGAGACATACAAGATTACAGAATCAGAATTGTTACAGTGCAAAATGATGCTACTTGAACATAGAACATAGAACATAGAACAAAGAACAATACAGCACAGAACAGGCCCTTCGGCCCACGATGTTGTGCCGAACATTTGTCCTAGCTTAAGCACCCATCCATGTACCTATCCAAATGCCGCTTAAAGGTCACCAAAGATTCTGACTCTACCACTCCCACAGGCAGTGCATTCCATGCCCCCACCACTCTCTGGGTAAAGAACCCACCCCTGACATCTCTCCTATACCTTCCACCCTTCACCTTAAATTTATGTCCCCTTGTAACACTCTGTTGTACCCGGGGAAAAAGTTTCTGACTGTCTACTCTATCTATTCCTCTGATCATCTTATAAACCTCTATCAAGTCACCCCTCATCCTTCGCCGTTCCAATGAGAAAAGGCCTAGCACTCTCAACCTATCCTCGTATGACCTATTCTCCATTCCAGGCAACATCCTGGTAAATCTTCTCTGCACCCTCTCCAAAGCTTCCACATCTTTCCTAAAGTGAGGCGACCAGAACTGCACACAGTACTCCAAATGTGGCCTAACCAAAGTCCTGTACAGTTGCAACATCACTTCATGACTCTTGAATTCAATCCCTCTGCTAATGAACGCTAAAACACCATAGGCCTTCTTACAAGCTCTATCCACCTGAGTGGCAACTTTCAAAGACATAGACCCCAAGATCCCTCTGTTCCTCCACCTCACTTAGAACCCTACTGTTAACCCTGTATTCCGCATTCTTATTTGTCTTTCCAAAATGGACAACCTCACACTTGGCAGGGTTGAACTCCATCTGCCACTTCTCAGCCCAGCTCTGCATCATTCCAAGTCTCTTTGCAGCCGACAAGAGCCCTCCTCACTATCCACAACTCCACCAATCTTCGTATAATCTGCAAATTTACTCACCCACCCTTCGACTCCCTCATCCAAGTCATTAATAAAAATTACAAACAGCAGAGGACCCAGAACTGATCCCTGCGGAACTCCACTTGTAACTGGACTCCAGGCTGAATATTTACCATCTACCACCACTCTCTGACTTCGACCAGTTAGCCAGTTTTCTATCCAATTGGCATAATTTCCCTCTATCCCATGCCTCCTGACTTTCCGCATAAGCCTACCACGGGGTACCTTATCAAATGCCTTACTTGGGCCCTACATACTCCTTTCAACACCAACCAGGAGTAGAATTAAATTAGTATAAATGAAAACAAGAGAGTTCTCTTGAGCCCTACAGAGAATTTATCATTCAGAGACTCATCACTAATGCTGGAGGAGTATTAGAGTTTTTTCATTAATCCATGGAAAGTGGGAGTCACTGGCTAGGCCAGCAGTTTATTGTCCATCTCTAATTGCCCAGAAGACAGTTAAAAGTCAACCACATTGTGTAGGTCCAGAGTCATGTGTAGACCAGACCAAGTAAGGACATCAGTTTCTTTCCCTAAAGGATATTAGTGAACCAGGTGGGTTTTTCCTGACCATTGGCAACAGTTCATGATCATCGTTAGACTCTTAATTCAGATTTTTTTTAAAAATTGAATTCAAATTCCATCGTCTGCTCTGATAGGATTTGAACCCACATTCCCAGAACAAGACTTAATCTCCAGATTGAAAGCCTGGCCATTGCCGCCCCTAGTTATTAAATCAAGCCTATGTCAGCCTTCTCAGTGGACCGAAAAGATCCTTTGGCATTATTTCAAGCAGGATAGCTGGTCATTATCATATTGGTGTTTGTGGGAGCTTTCTATTCATACATTGCCTGCTGCATTTCCTATGTTACAACAATGATTACATTTCAACAGTATAGAAGCAAAGAGGTCCTTCTGCAGCTGTACAGGGCCCTGGTGAGACCGGTCCTGGAATATTGTGCGCAGTTTTGGTCTCCAAATTTGAGGAAAGACATTCTGGCTATTGAGGGAGTGCAGCGTAGATTCACAAGGTCAATCCCTGGAATGGCGGGACTACCTTATGCTGAAAGATTGGAGCGACTGGGCTTGTATACCCTTGAGTTTAGAAGGCTGAGAGGGGATCTGATTGAGAAGTATAAGATTATTAAAGGATTGGACACTCTGGAGGCAGGAAGCATGTTTCCACTGATGGGTCAGTCCCGAACCAGAGTACACAGTTTAAAAATAAGGGATAGGTCACTTAGAACAGAGTTGAGGAGAAACCTCTTCACTCAGAGAGTGGTGGGTGTATGGAATGCTCTGCCCCAGAAGGTGTGGAGGTCAAGTGTCTGGATACTTTCAAGAAAGAGTTGGATAGAGCTCTTAAGGATAGTGGAATCAAGGGTTATGGGGATAAGGCAGGCACAGGATACTGATTGAGAATGATCACCATGATCATAATGAATGGTGGTGCTGGCTCGAAGGGCAGAATGGCCTACTCCTGCACCTATTGTCTTTTGTCTATTTTATTGGATATAAAGAGCTTCAGGTTGCCTTTTGATTGTGAAAAGTCCTACTAAAATCCAGTTTCTGCATTTCATTATAACTGTACTTCCATACAAAGACCAAATTATAAACTGCATTTTAATTCTCCTCACACTTCTTGTAAAGCAGAAAGAAATTTTCACTTATGTGTTACCAGGAGACGAGTCTGTTAGAAATTGAGAAATATTTTGTTTCTTTGTGACATCTCTCCTTTATTTGATATTAAACTAGAAATTATTATGTATCTCAGGAATGGGCAACGTGCTTTGGGAAATGTAGTGTTTATTCGCTCTCTGTAGGAAACCACAACAAATTGGATTAAAGAAAATATATATCGAGAACTGGTTTCCTCATGTCTCTGCATAAATGTTTCATAGCTCTCATCCTTATGTTCAAATCCCTCTATGGCTTAACTCCTTCCCTTCCCAATCCTTCCGAAAACTCTGTATTGTTCTATTCTTTTATATAACCACAAATTCTTTTGTCACTCTATTGGTTGAAATGCATTCAACTGTTTATATCCTATGGCTGGAATAGTCACCCTCCGGATCTTTGCCCAAATTTCCCATTTTAAAACATGCCTTATAACTTGGTTCCACCTGAGTCTTTTACCATCTATCTTGATATCTCCTTATGAGGTTTAAAGTCAAATTTTATTTGAGGCACATTCTGGTGGAGCACCTTGTTATATTTTATAATATTAAAGATGAAAGCTATACAACATTAAAACTAACTATAACACAAATGCAGCCAGTCAGTAAATCAACTCTACTGGTGTTTTACAAATCAATTCCAAACCAACATCATTGTCTTGCTTTGTTGCTGTGCCTCTACTTTATCCTCTGGCTTTCAGAATTCTGTCAGTCATGCCTTAGTTCACACTAGGTTTTATTCAGTTGTATCCCCACATCCCACCCTTTCTGATCTGACAATCTCTTGACTTAAAAATTCTGTTATTTTCAAATGTCTGTTACACCTTATCCCTCCCTATGCTTGCAATGTCCTCCAGCCCAATCTGGGATCTCTACGTTCCTCTAATTTCCAACATTTTCACTATTACATAGAACATAGAACAGTACAGTGCAGTACAAGCCCTTCGGCCCTCGATGTTGCATCGACCTGTGAAACCAATCTGAAGCCCATTTAACCTACACTATTCCATTCTCGTCCATATGCCTATCCAATGACCATGTAAATGCCCGTAAAATTGGCAAGTCTACAACTGTTGCAGGCAGTGTGTTGCACAACCCTACTACTCTCTGAGTAAAGAATCTGCCTCTGAATTTTGTCCTATATCTATCACCTCTCAATTTAAAGTTATGCCCCCTTGTGCTGGCCATTGCCATCCGAGGAAAAAGGATGTAACTGTCCACCACATCAAACCTTCTGATTATCTTATATGTCTCAATGAAGACAACTCTCGACCTTCTTCTCTCTAACAAAAACAGCCTCAAGTCCCTCAACCTTGCCTCATAAGACCTCACCTGCATACCAGGCAACATCTTAGTAAATCTCCTCTGAACCGTTTCCAAAGCTTTCACATCCTTTCTATAATACAGTGACCAAAGCTGCATGCAATACCCCAAGTGCGGCCGCACCAGAATTTTGCACAGCTGCAGACCTCATGGTTCTGAAACTCGCTCCCTCAATGAATAAAAGCTAACACACCAAATGCCTTCGTAACAGCCCTATCAACCTGGGTGGCAACTTTGGGGGATCTACATACGTGGACACCAAGATCTCTCGGCTCATCTACACAACCAAAAATCTTACCATTTGCCCAGTACTCTGCATTACTCCTTCCAAAGTGAATCACCTCACACTTTTCCACATGAAACTCCATTTGCCACCTCTCAGCCCAGCTCTGCAGTGTATCTATATCCCTCTGTATCCAATAACATCCTTGGCACTATCCACAACTGTATCGACCTTAGTGTCATCCGCAAAATTACTAACCCATCTTTCTACGCCCTCATCCAGGTCGTTTATAAAAATGACAAACACCAGTGGACCCAGAACAAATCCTTGTGGTACACCAATAAGTAACTCAACTCCAGGATAAACATTTCCCATTAACCACCATCCTCTATATTCTTTCTGATCCAAACTGCTAAATCGCCCTCAATCACATGCCTCCATATTTTGTGCAGTAGCCTACCATGGGGAACCTTATTAAACGCCTTACTGAAATCCATATACACCACATCAGTGGCTTTACCCTCATCCACCTGTTTGGTCACCTTCTCAAATAACTCAATAAAGTGTGTGAGCATGACCTTAAGATCATAAGACATAGGAGTGAAGTAAGGCCATTCGGCCCATCGAGTCCACTCTGCCATTCAATCATGGCTGATGGGCATTTCAACTCCATTTACCCACATTCTCCCCATAGCCCTTAATTCCTTGTGACATCAAGAATTTATCAATCTCTGTCTTGAAGTCATTTAGCGTCCCAGCCTTCACTGCACTCCATGGCAATGAATTCCACAGGCCCACCACTCTCTGGTTGAAGAAAGGTCTCTGCATTTCTGTTCTGAATTTACCCCCTTCACAAAACTGTGTTGACTATCCTTAATCAACTTATTTCTTTCAAGATGATTATAAATCATGTCTCTTATAACCCTTTCCAACACTTTACCCACAACAGCAGTAAGGCTCACTGGTCTATAATTACCAGAGTTGTCTTTACCCCACGTCTTGAACAAGGGAACAACATTTGCTATCCTCCAGTCTTCTGTATTATTCCTGTAGACAATGACAACATAAAGATCAAAGCCAAAGGCTCTGCAATCTCCTCCCTGACTTCCCAGAGAATCCTAGGATAAATCCCATCCCACCCATGGGATTCATATATTTTCAACTTTCCAGAATTTCTAACACTTCCTCCTTGTGAACCTCAATCCCATCTAGTCGAGTAGCCTGTTTCTCAGTATCCTCCTCAACAATATTGTCCTTTTCCAGTATGAATACTGATGAAAAATATTCATTTAGTGCTTCCTCTATCTCCTCTGACTCCACACACAACTTCCCACTACTGTCCTTGATTGGTCCTAATCTTACTTTAGTCATTCTCTTGTCTCTTAAATACCTGTAGAAAGTTTTAAGGTTTTCCCTGATCCTATTCGCCAACAACTTCTCATGCCCCCTTCTTGCTTGTCTTAGCTCTCTCTTTAGGTCTTTCCTGGCTAACTTGTAACTCTCAATCACCCTAACTGAGCCTTCACATCTCATTCTAACATAAGCCTTCTTCTTCCTCTTCACAAGAGATTCAACTTCTTTAGTAAACCACGACTCTTGTGCTCAACAGCTTCCTCCCACTCTGACAGGTACATACTTATCAAGGACCCGCAGTAGCTGCTCCTTGAATAAGCTCCACATTTCAATTGTACCCATCCCCTGCCATTTCCTTCCCCATCCTATGCATCCTAAATCTTGTCTAATCACATCGTAATTACCTTTCCCTCAGCTATAGCTCTTACGTCTGGTGTATACCTATCCCTTTCCATCAGTAAATTAAACATAACTGAATTGTGGTTACTATCACCAAAGTGCTCACCTACCTTCAAATCTAACACCTGGCCGGGTTCATTACCCAGTACCAAATCAAATGTGGCCTCGCCCTTGTTGGCCTGTCGACCCTCCTGCACACATTGTCAGAAAGTGACACATCTAAAGTACTTGAACTATAGCATTTCCAGTCAATATTTGGAAAATTGAAGTCCCCCGTAACAACTACCCTGTCACTCTTGCGCCTATCAAGAATGATCTTTTTTATCCTTTCCTCTAAATCTCTGGAACTATTTGGAGGCCTATAGAAAAATCCCAACAGGGTGACTGCTCCTTTCCTGTTTCTAATTTCAGCCCATACTACCTCAGTTGATGAGTCCTCACACATCTTTTCTGCAGCTGTAATACTGTCCTTGACTAACAATGCTACGCTCCCATCGCTTTTACCATCTTCTCTCTTATTACTGAAACATCTAAATCCCGGCACCTGCAATAACCATTCCTGTCCCTGCTGTACCCATGTCTCCAAAATGGCCAGAACATCAAAATCCCAGGTAAAGACCAATGCTTCAAATTCGACCACCTTATTCCAGATGCTCATGGTGTTGAAATAGACACACTTAGAGTCATAGAGTCATAGAGATGTACAGCATGGAAACAGACCCTTCAGTCCAACCCATCCATGCTGACCAGATATGCCAACCCAATCTAGCCCCACCTGCCATCACCCAGCCCATATCCCTCCAAACCCTTCCTATTCATATACCCATCCAAATGGCTTTTAAATGTTTCAATTGTACCAGCCTCCACCACTTCCTGTGGCAACTCATTCCATACATGTACCACCCTCTGTGTGAAAAGGTTGCCCCTCAGGTCTCTTTTATATCTTTCCCCTCTCACCCTAAACCTATGCCCTCTAGTTCTGGACTCCCCACCCCAGGGAAAATACTTTGCCTATTTATCCTATCCATGCCCCTCATAATTCTGTAAACCTCTATAAGGTCACCCTTCAGCCTCCGACGCTTCAGGGAAAACAGCCCCAGCCTGGTCAGCCTCTCCCTATAGCTCAAATCCTCCAACCCTGGCAACATCCTTGAAAATCTTTTCTGAACCTTTTCAAGTTTCACAACAGCTTTCCAATAGGAAGGAGATCAGAATTGCACGTAATATTGCACCAGTGACCTAACCAATGCCCTGTACAGCTGCAACATGACCTCCCAACTCCTGTACTCAATACTCTGACCGATAAAGGAAAGCATACCGAATGCCTTCTTCACTATCCTAGCTACCTGTGACTCCACTTTCAAGGAGCTATGAACCTGCACTCCAAGGTCTCTTTGTTCAGCAACACTCCCTAAGACCTTACCATTAAGTGTATAAGTCCTGCTAAGTTTTACTTTCGCAAAATGAGGCACCTCGCATTTATCTGAATTAAACTCCATCTGCCACTTCTCAGCCCATTGGCCCATCTGATCAAGATCCTGTTGTAATCTGAGCTAACTTTCTTCGCTGTCCACTACACCTCCAATTTTGGTGTCATCTGGAAACTTACTAACTGTACCTCTTATGCTAACATCCAAATCATTTAGGTAAATTACAAAAAGTAGAGGACTCAGCACTGATCCTTGTGGCACTCCACTGGTCACAGGCCTCCATTCACCACCACTCTCTGTCTTCTACCTTTGAGCCAGTTCTGTATCCAAATGACTAGTTCTCCCTTTATTCTGTGAGATCTAACCTTGCTAACCAGTCTCCCATGGGGAACCTTGTCGAACGTCTTACTGAAGTCCATATAGATCACATCTACCACTCTGTCCTCATCAATCCTCTTTGTTACTTCTTCAAAAAACTCAATCAAGTTTGTGAGACATGATTTCCCACACACAAAGCCATGTTGACTATCTCTAATCAGTCCTTGCCTTTCCAAATACATGTACATTCTGTCCCTCAGGATTCCCTCCAATAACTTGCCCATCACCGACATCAGGCCCATTGGTCTATAGCTCCCTGGCTTGTCCTTACCACCCTTCATAAACAGTGGCACCACGTTAGCCAACCTCCAGTCTTCTGGCACCTCACCTGTGACTATCGATGATACAAATGTCCCAGCAATCACTTCCCTAGCTTCCCACAGAGTTCTAGGGTACACCTGATCAGGTCCTGGGGATTTATCCATCTTTATGCATTTCAAGACATCCAGCACTTCCTCCTCTGTAATTTGGGCATTTTTCAAGATGTCACCATCTATTTCCCTTCATTCTCTATTTTCCTTATCCTTTTCCACAGTAAATACTGATGCAAAATACTTGTTTAGTATCTCCCCCATTTTCTGCAGCTCCACACAAAGGCCGCCTTGCTGATCTTTGAGGGGCCCTATTCTCTCCCTAATTACCTTTTTGTCCTTAATGTATTTGTAAAAACCCTTTGGATTCTTCTTAATTCTATTTGCTAAAACTATCTCATGTCCCCTTTTCTCCCTCCTGATTTCCCTTTTAATTATACTCCTACTGCCTTTATACTCTTCTAAGGATTCACTCGATCTATCCTGTCTATATCTGACATATGCTTCCTTCTTTTTCTTAACCAATCCCTCAATTTCTTTCATCATCCAGCATTCCCTATACCTACCAGCCTTTCCTTTCACCCTAACAGGAATATACTTTCTCTGAATTCTCGTTATCTCATTTCTGAAGGCTTCCCATTTTCCAGCCATCCCTTTCACTGCGAACATCTGCCCCCAATCAGCTTTTGAAAGTTCTTGCCTAATACCGTCAAAATTGGCCTTTCTCCAATTTAGAACTTCAACTTTTAGATCTGGTCTATCCTTTTCCATCACTATTTTAGACCTAATAGATTTATATTTGCTGGCCTCAAGTGCTCCCCCACTGACACCTCAGTCACCTGCCCTGCCTTATTTCCCAAGAGTAGGTCAAGTTTTACACCTTCTCTCATAGGTACATCCACACGCTGAATGAGAAAATTTTCTTGTACACACTTAACAAATTCCTTTCCATCTAAACCTTTAACACTATGGCAGTTCCAGTCTATGTTTGGAAAGTTAAAATCCACTACCACAACCACCATATTTTCTTACAGATAGCTGAGATTTCCTTATAAACTTATTTTTCAATTTTGCTCTAACTATTAGGGGGTCTATAATACAATCCCAATAAGGTGATCATCCCTTTCGTATTTCTCAGTTCCACCCAAATAACTTCCCTGGATGTATTTCTGGGAATATCCTCCCTCAGTACAGCTGTAATGCTGTCCCTTATCAAAGATGCCACTCCCCCCTCCTCTCGTGCCTCCCTTTCTATCCTTCCTTTAGCATTTGTATCCTGGAACATTAAGCTGCCAGTCCAGTCCATCCCTGACCATGTTTCTGTAATTTCTATGATATCCCAGTCTTCATGTTCCTAACCATGCCCTGAGTTCATCTGCCTTCCCTGTTAGACTCCTTGCATTGAAATAAATGCAGTTTAAATTATTATTCCTACCTTGTCCCTGCCTGCCCTGACTATTTGACTCGCTTCTGTTCTCAACTATACCAGTCTCAGATCGATCTATTTCCTTACTATTTCCCTGGTTCCCAACCCCCACTATACTAGTTTAAATCCTCCTGAGCAGCTCTAGCATCCTGAAGACCATCCTGTTTGTAGAGGTTCCACCTATCTCAGAAAGAGCCCCAATTATCTAGGAATCCAAAACCCTCCCCCCTGCACCATCCCTGTAGCTACATGTTCAACTCTTCTCTCTCCTTATTCCTCGCCTCGCTGGTAGGTGGCACAGGCAACAAACCAGAGATAACACTCTGTTTGTTTCAGCTCTAAGCTTCCACCCTCACTCTCTGAATTTCTGCCTTAAATCCCCATCTCTCTTCATACCTATGTCGTCGGTGCCAATGTGGACTACAACTTGGGGCAGTTCCCCCTCCCCCACAAGGATCCTAAAAACACGATCAGAGACATCACGAACCCTTGCACCTCGGAGTCAACACACCAACTGTGAATGTGTCTCACTTCCACAGAACCTCCTGTCTGTCCCTAGTAGTAGCCCTGTCTCTGGACTTAATTGCAGGAAAATACCTCCCTTCCTGCTGAACTACTGTGCTTCTCTGCCTCTTTTATATGAACATAAATAGGAGTAGGCCATTCAGCCCTTTAAGACTGTTTCAACAGTCAGTAAGTACATGCCTGGTGTCGCAGTGGCCTCAACTCCATTCTCCTGTTTGCCCGCAACAATCCCTTGACTGTCAAAAATCTATCAACCACAGCCTTGAAGCAATTGAATGACCCAGCCTTCTGTACTTTCTAGGGAAGAGAATTCAACACCAATACACCTTTTGCACAAAATAATTTTCCTCAGCTCCTTCTTAACAGTGAGACTGCTTATTTTTAAACAGTCCCCAGTTCTCGGAGAAGGAGAAACAATTTCTCAAAATTCACCCTGTCAAGTCCCCCCAGAATCATGTATGCCTTCATGAGACCACCTCTCATTCTTCTAAAGTCCAGAGAACACAGGACAAATTTACCCAACACCATCCCGTAGGAGAAGCCTCTCAGCTCAGAAACTAATCTAGAAACTTTTGGTGTGCTGTCTTCAATACAAGATATGTTTTCTTCAATCTAGAAATCAAAACCACATATAAAACTCCAGATGTGATCTCACTGAAGTCCTGTACAAATATTCTTCTTTAAGATACTCCTTAAAACTTAATTCTTTTTGGTTTCCTGACAGTGTGTCAAATTGGCATCTTATTTTATTCCTGCATAGCACCTTAAGAAGTGAAACTATGTTGAGGGTGCTTTGTAAATACCCATTAGTATTATTACTATTGATACACTTTATTCTTAATGCAGTCACAACCACGACCAATTCTTGCTCTACTAGCAACTGTACAAATGCATGTCTCCTCGACTCTGACAATTTTCAACCAATGACTGCCTTATCAACAATCCTTCAAACAGGGCAACGGTTTTGTCTCAAATAAAAGCAAAATGCTGTAGATGCTGGAAATCTGAAATAAAAAAAACCCAGAAAATACTAGAGAAACTCAACAGGTCTGGCAACATCTAGCATTTTTTTTTAAATCAGAGTTAAAACATCAGAGTTAATACTTTGAATCTAATATGACTCATCTGACTAGAAATGTTATCTACGTTTCTCTGTCCACAGATACTGTCAAACCTGCTGAGTTACTTTAGCACTTCCTCTTTTTTTATTATAAGTTTCCCCTCATCTCCTGAAAAAAACCCTTTGTTTATTTTTCAATTTTGATTACATCTCCTCACTGCTCCAGTGAAAATGTCTCAAGTTTCTTTCTATAATAAAATTGTCTCTCATTTCTGGCAAATTAATTTAAATAGAAGGGAAAGAAACTTAAAACAAACCAACTAACATTGAGCTTGCATTTTAACATCAAAACTCACGAATGCCATTTCTGTTGTCATTAATAGAAGTTCTAGTGGAAGCAGAAATTCTAAAGTAAGAGTATATCATTGTCACATTGTTCACAGCTGGGGGAAAAACTCCAAGCTTATCTGCTTGCTTCAATGATAATTACAGAGAATGTTTTGGGGAAAAGAATCACAACGCCACTGAAAGTATCAAGTCAAGTCTTGCTGTTCCCATACAAAGCTCTGAGGATTCTGTCATTTGTAATGCCGATACTAAATCTGTAAGACTTGGTGGCACGATGGCTCATTGTACCAGGAACCTGAATTCAATTCTCACGTCAGATGCCTGTCTGTGTGGAGTTTGCACATTTTCCCTGTGTCTGTGTGGGTTTCCTCCCATAGTCCAAGGATTTACAGGTTAGGTGAATTAGCCATGCTAAAATTTCGGGATGAACACCATGGGCAATTTTAGGTTAGATGCATTAGTCAGGGGTAAATGTAGGGAAATGGGTGTGGGTTACTCTTTGGAGGGTTGTTGTGGATTTGTTGGGCCAAATGGCCTGTTTCCATACTGTAGGGATTCTAAGATTCTAACTCCTTATTCATGCTATCTTGTGTGTGATCATCTTGGGCAAAGATCCCAGGCAAATAATGGAAATCAGCTTAATTTTAGAACATATACCAGTGTTCCTTGCTTTCTTCAAGGTCATCTTGATGGATGAGGAAGATACAACATGTATATATTATTCACAAATCCATGCGTTCAGCTTAGTGTTAAAGCCTGCAATAAATCACCCAGCCCAGGTAAAACTGAAACCTCACACATGTTCAGCATCCTTTTAAATTCTGTACAGCTGTGCAGGTTTGTAGGGTAAAACAGCATGGAAAGAGACCATTTAGCCCAATCATACTATGATGCGCATAAGCTATTTAATTAGTGCCAAGCTTTTCCCTGTGGCCCCTATAAATTTTCACCTCTTCAAATAGATGTCCAAATTCATTCCGAAAATTAATATTCAAGCTGCCTTCAATCAGCCCCAGAGGCAATGATTTCCAGATCATAACAACTGCTATGAAAGATTATCTCATCTGTCTTTTGCATTCTCTGTAAAATGCTTTCAATCTCTGTCATCTCATTATTGATTCTTTTGGCAATGAAAATACTTTCTCCATACTGACTCCATCAAAACCATTTTTGTTTCAAGATTTTGAAAACCTTTATTGAAACCCCCCCAAATCTTGATTGCACTCACAACAGTTTGAGGATATGTGTGCTTCTTTTTTCCCACAAAGGGAACAGCAAAACATCCTTTTCTACTTTTAGTTCTTAAGGTCAAGGTAAGTCGAAATGTACAACTCAGTATGTATTCAGAAATTAAATAGGAACAAACCTACTGCGGTCCAAAAGAGTAAAACTCAAAAATTCTCAGAGATCTGATATCAAGTCTGTGCAGAGAGAAGCAAAGTTATTTGTTGAAATAATCCCGATAAAAGGACACCATGTGAATTCTGATCTCCATTTCGCTCTCTACGGATGTTGAGTATCTCCAGCTTTTTCTGCTTTGTTTGAATTTTGACAGCACCTTTCTTGAACTCAGGACATCCCAAGATGCCTCGCAGCCAAATGAAAATAACTTCTGAAGTACTGTCATTGTTGCAATGTAAGAATAGGTAGAAACCAATTTGTATGCAGTAAGATCCCACAAACTGCAATGAAATAAATGACCTGATGACCTGTTGTAGTGAAATGTGTTGAGCAAAACTGCCTTGCTCCTTTTCAGGAATGCCATGGATATTCTTACCATCACCTGAGTGAGTACTGAGGACCTCAGTTTCCTACTGAACAAAAGAAAGCATCAGTCAGAGCAAATATTCATATGATGTTTACAAAGCTGTAGACTCATAACACCCAGGAACAGAATCTCCTCTAGTGCTGATTATAGTAGGATCAAGCCTTAATTATAAAGGGATATCAATGTTGGAGCTGTTTTTTTTCACCTTTGCCCAAGAAATGCTTACATTATTCCGAAATTTGAAAAATGAAAGAAGAAAGTTGATGTGAGATGAAAGGCTCCATGCAGCACTGAACCAGTTTTCAGTCATCTCAGTTAGACAGATGGCTGTTCATGGCTGTCAGACTGCTCCAGTAGCTGTCATGCACTATTGACAGCATCTCTCCCAGGAGATTGGCAGTCAGTGAGCTATTCTTTTTACATCAGCCATTTATCTCCAGAAACTGTTTGTCAAAACTTCACCTTGGCATTCAGAATGTGCAGCCGCCAAGCAGCAGAAACCAAGTCATCTTGACATCTCAGTGGGGCGTGTGTTGTCATTGGCCTTCTAAATTATTTGTTACTGCATGAATGAGAGCTGTCAGATTGTAAAGTCAAGGATGGAGACTAATTGTCTCCACTCTGCAGAGACTTCACTCTTAGATGCAACTTCTGAAATATTTAACACAAGGACAAAATGAAACTTGGGAAAAGAATGAGAAGGATCTAATTTAAAAAAAACACAGTTTGAACTATACACTGTATTCAACTGAGCACTGACTTAATTCAGTTAACAGCAATCCTGGCTTTCTGCAACCTATTACTCCAGATCCACACATAGTTCATGAAAGACCTATGTGCCACTTCCAATCTTAATCAGTCAAAGCCTTGCTGAAAGTAATTAAATGACTTACTTCATTTAAAATAAAACTTTAATCAATGTTGCACTAATGAGAAAATGCCATAAAACGTCCAACATTTTATCAATAGAGGGCACAGTTTCAACATTCTGAAGTTATGAACTGAGAGAGCGACAGTGAATGATGCTTTATTCAGAATAAAAACATAGGCAGGTGAGTGGAATGGGTGGCAGATGAAATTTATTGCAGAAAAGTATGAACTTGTTCATTTTGGCTGGAGGTTCACAGAGAAGCAATGTGAAACAAAGGGCACAATTCCAAAAGCAGTGCAGGATCAGAGAGACCTGGGTTTATATGTACATAGATCATTGAAGGTGGCAGGACAAGTTGAGAGGGTGATTAAAACATAGGAGGATGAGACTATTCAGTCCTTTAAGCCTGCTCCATCATTCAATAAGATCATGGCTGATACTCTATCTCAATCCTATATTCCTGCTTTCTTGTCATCTTGCGGCCTTTAAAACCTCAACATGTATCAATTTCTTTCTTGAATATATTGCCTCCTGCAATAGCGAATTACATGGGTTGACCATCCTCTGAATGAAGAAATGTTTCCTCATCTCAGTCCTTATGGTCTATCTCATGTCCTCAGACTGTGTCCTTAAGTCCTAGAGACCCAAAAGGGAAAATCTCCTTCCTACATCTAGTCTGTCCAGCCCCATTTGAATTTTAGATGTTTCAATCAGATCCCCTCTCATTCTTCCAAACTTGAGTGAATCCAGGCCCAGTCAAACCAATCTATTTTCATATCACAATCTTGCCATCACAATTATCAGCTTAGTGAACCTCTGCTAAACTCTATTTCTGGCAAATATGTCCTTTCATAAGTAGCGTGACCGAAGCTGCACACAATTCTCCAGGTATAGTATTACCAAAGCCCTGCATAACTTCAGTAAGGTACCTGATTGATTCATTGGCAGGATAATATATGAAGAGCAACTCGATCAATTGGAGCTATATTCATTGGAGTTTAAAAGAATAGGGGAGGATTTATAGAAACCTATAAAACTCAAGCAGGGCTCGACAAAGTGAAAGTAGGGAGAAAGTTCTCAATGACAAAGGAGTCATAGTTGAAGGATATGCAGTAGGCCATTTAGGACTGAGAAGAGGAGAAATGTCTTCGCCCAGAGAGTGGGGAACCTGTGAAATTCTGTGCACAGAAAATAGTTGCGGCCAAAAAATGTGATGTTTTCAAGAAAAAGTTAGATATTGTTCTTTGGGCTAAAGGAATCAAAGGATATGGGGAGAAAGCAAGAACATTGTACAAGTTGGATGATCATATTAAAACGTAGAGCAGGTTTGATGGGCTAAATGCCTGTTCCTGTGTTCAATGTTTCTATGTTTCTGTACTTCTGAGTTCAAATCCTTTTACAATGAAGGCCAATATACCATCAGTCTTCTGAACTGTTTGCTTCACCTGCCTCTCTACCTTCATTGACTGCAGTACAAGGACACCCACATCCCTTTGTACATCCACACTTCCCAGAACACTATGATCCAAAGAATAAACTGCCTCTTTTTTTGACTCTGATGTGTGCAACTTCATATTTATCCACATTATCTCGACCAATGCAACTTGTTTGATTGCCCTGTTTCCTCCTTGTGTCCTTCTCACAACCCACAATCCCATCTAGTTTTGTGCCATCGGCAAACATGAAAATATTGTATTTGGTTACCTCATGGAAGTGATTAATATACATCATAAATCGTCCTGAAGCCTGACCTACTGTGCTTTTCCAGCCCCTAAAGGCTGTGCTTGTTAATTGTTATTTGGTTATTTGTTTATTTAGATGATTTGATAATGGGTCTACTTAACATGTTAGCTAGACTTGTGGTGCTGTGGCAGTATTCCTATCTGAGCCAGGAGGCCTGGGTTCAAGTCCCACCTGCTGTAGAGGTGTGTAATAACATCTCTGAATGGGTTGATTAGAAAATATTTTGGAAACAAGCTGGGTACCTCAAACATCTGTTCTGGTTTTGAGAACCTCACCCAAGAGACTGCACATCACAACCTGAGCCACCTCATAGAAATACCATCTGTGTTCTTCCACATGGCATACAGGGGTTTCCTTACGTGCCATACATTATTCCAAATGTGGCCTAACTAAAATTTGATACAGCTGCAACATTTTTATATTCTATACCTTCTTGACTACCTTATCCATTTGTGTTGCCACTTCCGAGGAACTGTGGACCTGTATGCTTAGATCCCTCTGTATGTTGATCCTACTAATGGTTCTGCCATTTCCTGTATACCTGTACTTCCTGCCTGTATTAGATCTCCCAAAATACATCACCTTATATTTTTTCCAGATTAAACTCTATCTGCAATGTATCTGCCCAAGTCTTCAATTTATCTATATTGTGCTGTATCCTTTGGCAATCCTCACTCTCTGCAGTTCCCAATATTTGGGTCACCCGCAAACATATTAATCAGGCCACCTACTTTATCCTCCAAATCATTGATATGTACTACAAACATTAAGGTTCCCAGTATCGTTCCCTGTGGAAAAGCACTGGTCATAGGTCAGAAAAGCACCTTTTCATCACTACTGTCTGTCTTCTATGACTAAGATAGTTCTGTATCCATCTTGCCAGCTCAATGTAGATCCCACATGACTTCACCTTTTATATCAGGCTGCCCTGAGGAACCTTGTTATAGGCCTTTATAAAGTCCATTTCAACAATTGTGGGTGGCACGGTGGCACAGTGGTTAGCACTGCTGCCTCACAGCGCCAGAGACCCAGGTTCAATTCCCGCCTCTGGCGACTCTCTGTGTGGAGTTTGCACATTCTCCCCGTGTCTGCGTGGGTTTCCTCCGGGTGCTCCGGTTTCCTCCCACAATCCAAAAATGTGCAGGTTAGGTGAATTGGCCATGCTAAATTGCCCGTAGTGTTAGGTGAAAAGGTAAATGTAGGGGAATGGGTCTGGGTGGGTTGCGCTTCGGCGGGTGGGTGTGGACTTGTTGGACCGAAGGGCCTGTTTCCACACTGTAAGTAATCTAATCTAAAAAAAATCTACTGCCCTGCCCGCATTAATCTTCTTTGTCATTTCCTCAAAAGACTCCCTCCACCCCCCAACAAAGCTATGCTGACTATTCCTAAAAAGTCCATGCTTTTCCAAATGTAAGTAAATCCTACTCCTAATCCTTGCCCAATAATTTCCCTACTGCTGACATAAGGCTTCCCCCTGCCGTATTTTCCCAAATTATTCCTGTTGCCCTTCTTAAAAAGAGGAACAACATTGGCTATTCTCCTCTGGGACCTCTGGGACTCTCTTCATCCACCTCCCTCAGCAGTCTGGGATAGATCTCATCAGGTCCTGGGAACTTGCCCACCTTAATGCTTTTCAAAATCCCAACACCTCCTTTTTTATATTCACATGCCTAGAATATTAACATACCCCTCCCAAAACTCATCATCCATCATGTCCTTCTGTTTTCTGAGTACCAATGCAAAGTATTCATTAAGAACCTCATCCACTGCCTTCGGCTCCTAGCCTAAAATCCCTCCTTTGTCCCTTTCCCTAGCTATCCTTATGCTCTTTATATAATGTCAAATGCCTTAGGATTTTCCTTAATCCTGTTTGCCAAACACATTCATGATACCTGTTTGTCTTCCCAAATCCTCATTTGAGTTCTTTCCTACCATCTTTGTATTCTTCAAGTGTTCTGGCTGTCTTCAGTTTCGTAAACCTTTTGACTAAACTCACAAATTTTCTTATCATCTATGATTCCTGAATTTGGCTGTCCTCATCCTTCATTTGCACAGGAACATGTTGGTCCTGAACTCTCATCAACTAGTGGTTAAAGGATTTGCATGTGCCAAATGTGGATTTACTTTCAAACAGCTGCCCCCAATCCACACTCTCCAGTTCCTGCCAAATAATTAGGCTTTCCCCAAGTTAGTACATTCACCCAAGCATGACTTTTATCCTTATCCATAAGTAACTTAAAACTTTTGGAATTATGTTCTCTTTTCCTGAAATGCTATCCCACTGAAACTGATCACCTAGCCAGGCCAATTCCCCACTACCAGGTCTAGTATAGCTCCTTGCTGAAAATGTGTTGCTGGAACAGCGCAGCAGGTCAGGCAGCATCCAGGGAACAGGAGAATCGACGTTTCGGGCATAAGCCCTTCTTCAGGAAGGCTTATGCCCGAAACGTCGATTCTCCTGTTCCCTGAATGCTGCCTGACCTGCTGCGCTGTTCCAGCAACACATTTTCAGCTCTGATCTCCAGCATCTGCAGACCTCACTTTCTCCTCCTAGTATAGCTCCTTCCCTAGTTGAACAGTTTATATATTATTTCAAAAAATAAACTGTCCTGGACACAGCTAATAAGTGCCCCACAATCCAAACCCCTGGCATGAAGCAAGTCCCAGACAATATAGGGAAGTTAAAAGCAATCATCGAAACAGCTCTGTTTTCATTTCCTTTTTTCCATCATCTGTCCATATATCTGTTCCTCTATCACCTGCTGGCTGTTGGTAGACCCTCAGTCAAAGCCCATCAAAGTGATTGCATGCTTCTTATTCCTGAGCTCTATCCATATGGCCTTGCTGGATGAGCCCTCAAGGTGTCTGCCCTTGGTCCAGCTGTGATATTCTCTCTTATCCTGTAGTGCAACTCCCCCATGTCTTTCACATCCCTCTTTAGCTCACCCAAAGCATCTATTCTTTTGTTAAGCATTTCTATAGAGTCACAGTTAAGCCAATTCTTTTATCTTGTCTGTATTTTAGCTGTAGTGTGAAAATAAGGTGTGTTTTGCGTAACATTGAATAGTTTGACCAATCAAATTGCATCTGGAATGCAATGCCTTACACTTAGCTTTTAAAATAAGAAAACATTAATGTCTAGACTATCTTAATATATTTTGAGGGGGTTTGGCCTTGTCCATAAAAGTTGGTACCAATATGGACCCCAGCTTCTGGCTTCTCACACTCCCCCTTCTGAATATCCTGCCTGCTTAGAGACATGCTTGACGCTAATACCAGGGAGGCAACACACCATCCTAGAGTCTCGCTTGTGGCCATAGAAACACCTGTCTGTGCTCCTTACTATAAGAGTCCCCTATAAATACTGCTTGCCTATACTTTGACCATCCCTGCTGTATGAAAGTGCTAGTTGTGGGGCCACTGATCTGGCTGCTGCTGTTGCTTTCTGCTTGGAGGCCATCCCTCCCAACAGTATCTAAAATGGTCTACACATTTGAGAGGGGAACAGCCACTCTGTCTCCATCTATGTAGCCCTTATTGGTGATGTGACCAGCTCTGTAAATGTACTGTCCACCAGGTATGTCCTATACAAAAGAGCAGGACAAATCCAACACAGTCAATTAATGACCAGTCTGTTCTTGATCATCAGTAAAGTGAGGAAAGGGATCATCAATATTGTTGTCCAGCAGCTCTTCCTTAGTAACCTGCTTACTGATGCTCAGTTTTGGACCCATAGAGTCACTCAGCTTTAGATCTCACTTCAACTTTTGCATAGGCCTGCGTTTGAGATTGACTAGAGTAACCATTAATTAGCCCAGGCTGTGGAGCGGTTTGACTGCCTGCCTCTCTTCTATACCAAAGATGGCATAGTGGCCAGCTGTGCCTCATCACAGACCACAGACCCGGGTTCGATTCCAGCCTCGGGTGACTATCTGCGTGGAGTTTGCACATTCTCCATGACTATGTGGGTTTCTTCTGGGTGCTCCAGTTTCCTCTCACAATCCAAAGATGTGTAGGATAGGTGGATTGTTTCATAGTGTGTAGGCTAAGTTGGTTAACTACTGTAAATGTAGAGTTATGGGGATCGGGTGGGATGCTCTTTCAAAGGTCGGTGCAAGTTTAATGGGCCAAATGGCCTTTATCTGCACTATTGGGATTCTATGATTCCATTCTATAATTCAATGTCTATGCTCGAGTGTCATTGGAGAGGGAATGTTCAGTGCCCACAAGTACCTTTGAAACTTTTAGAATGAGATGAACACCATAGGGGCAGAGATGCATTATCTCCCTCATAAATTCCACTTTGATTTGTTCCCTCCTGGTTTTCCCTCACCTTTTTAATCTTTGCTGTTGTTACATTGTCCCTGGTCGAATTTGGTGGATTGGGTGATCTGGTCAGGCCTTATAAAAGAAAAGCTGGGTTCTTAAAATAGAAAGAAAAACTAACTGGAGTGAAGGGTTTGAGTAGGCTGGAGAGCCTCCTTGTCAGCTTGCTCTTGGCTTGGCTAAAATCATCATCTATAAGGCGACATAGTGAACCATTGAGGCAATTGTACCTCCCAACTGCTTGCAAGTCTTCCTATAGCTCCAGCTGTGAACAGATCCACTTGGAGAGAGTACACATGGCGTCTATCAGTACCCTTGATGCGTTTAAAGACAAGTGGTCACCGCAGGGGCTAGGATTCATTGTATCCAACAATAACACTATTTGATCTCATCCCATCCTTTGATTTTCACTTATTCATTTTGCTGTTTGCTCCACTCCCCCTAATGGGAAGTGTTTGCAATTCATTAATTAAATAACTTGGTGGTAGGGTTTTGAAAAAAAAACACGGACAACTCTTCTCCACTTGGGTGATTTGCTTCTGACAGGGAAAGAGTAGGGAAAATAAGGATGTAATCTGGTGTTTAATCTATGGGTTTACATTAAAACCCTTGTAAAACGCTGAGAGCATTTTGCTGTCTCATTCAGCAAATGGATATCAGTCTATTAAAACAGTTTTTTTCCGATTCTCTTTCGTTTTGACAACCTTTTCAGCAGGTTTAGTAGTGTTAGCCATTAATAGTTATTAAAGTTATTATTATTTTAGATTTTAGTTAAGATCTTAGATGAATAGCCACAAGCAGGAGCTATGCAGCAGCGTGTGATGAGGAGCAGGTAAGCTCTGAGCTATGAATGCCCACATAGGATTCAATGATTCACAGTATTCCACCACAAACTTCTACACAGCTCCAATGACAATTTTGGGATGAACAGGTTCATAGCGAGGAAAGCACGTTGCTCTGTCATCAAGGAATTACTAATGACGATATTGATGTTCTTTTTTGTCCTTACACCCAGAAAACAGATGGATTGTCTATCCCGCTGTGTGCGTTTCAGGGAACGGTCTCGCTGCATGCTCCGACCACCGGCAAGACCCTCTCCTTGTCCACCTACGAAATCAGTGGGGAGGGGTGCAAGATAACTCCAGTGGCCAAGAAAGTCGAGGTGTATCGCTCCAAGAGCGTTGGGCATGAGCCCAGTGCTGAGGACATGCCAGGCTGTCTGGCTGACACCAGTGTCAAAATCCACCTGGAGGTGCTGGAGATCTGCGAGAACGAGGAGGCGCTGGACACTGTGTCAATTGTCAGCAACATCAGCCAGTCTTCGGCACAAGCTCGCTCACCGTCCTTGCGCTACTCGCGTCGTGAGAACCGTTTCGTCTCGGTGGACCTGGCCGAGTCGGCCTCCTACTCACTGATCATTCCCACCGGCCACTCGGGTAGTGACATCAGCATATCGATCCCGGACACAGTGGAGGCTCACAGACAGAACAGCTGCAAACAGCACCACGACAGAACCGGCTACCAGGAGGAGATACAGCTCCTGAATGAAGCTTATAGGAGACAAGAGGAAATATCTAATAATTGCTGAGGGAGCCTATGTGTGTATGTTTTGTGTGTGCGCCATGTATGTCTGTGTGTGTGTGTGTGTGTGTGCCCGTGTGCATGTGTGCACCTCTTACATTCCACCAAATCTTACTAAGGGTAAATTCAAAGTGAGGTCCAGATCTGAAGGTCCATTCCTGGTCAACATTGAAATATCTAAAACAAAGGAAACAGAAAACAAAACAGAACCAATTCTGAAGAAGGGTCATGGCACTCAAAAGTGATGCTCTCCACAGATGCAACCAGATCAACTGAGTTTCTCCAGCAATTTCTACTTTTTTGTTTCAGACATCCAGCATCTGCCATTCTTTGTTTTATTATTGTCAAATTTTCTAATTTTGGTTTACTTTGAGTGACTGGATCAGTGGTGCTGGAAGAGCACAGCAATTCAGGCAGCATCCGAAAAGCTTCGAAATCGACGTTTCGGGCAAAAGCCCTTCATCAGGAATAAAGGCAGAGAGCCTGAAGTGTGGAGAGATAAGCTAGAGGAGGGTGGGGGTGGGGTTAGAGTAGCATAGAGTACAATAGGTCAGTGGGGGAGGAGATGAAGGTGATAGGTCAGGGAGGAGAGGGTGGAGTGGATAGGTGGAAAAGGAGCTGGGCAGGTCGGACAAGTCTGGACAAGTCAAGGGGATCGTGTTGCTGGAGGTTAGAAACTAGGATGAGGTGGGGGAAGGGGAAATGAGGAAGCTGTTGAAATCCACATTGATGCCCTGGGGTTGAAGTGTTCCAAGGCGGAATGGTTTACATTATATCCAATATTTAATACATTTTTTGAAATAAATAAGATTGTGTATCCCTAAAAAAAAAAATTTCCGCTCGGAACACTTCAACGTCGATTTCGAAGCTTTTCGGATGCTGCCTGAATTGCTGTGTTCTTCCAGCACCACTGATCCAGAATCTGGTTTCCAGCATCTGCAGTCATTGTTTTTACCTTTTTACTTTGAGTGACTCCTATTCACAGCTAACTCACTCTTAAGATGAAAGGTATAATTACTGGCCCCTTCCTTTATTTTACACTTTCTCCAAATCTACAGATTTATGGGCATGAGTTTCCTTTGTAATCGCATCCAAATACAACTGTCATCTTAACGCAAACTGATTCCATGGCTTAAGAGATGGCAGAATATTGTTTGTCATTGTTGCACATTACTAAAATACATCTTGTTACACCAGTGGGAGTTATTTGGAGCTCAGGCCAGTCTTTAGGGTTGTTTTGAAACAATATCTATTAACACTACATTATTGTTAGACCACAGAACAGCATGTTCCAAGTTATAGTTTAACCTTGTGGCAGAACACCAATATTTGACTACAAAGGACATCGTTGTATCCCAGCATAGCGCAGAGGCTCATCTGCACACGCCCAGGCATTCTCAATCTTTGTCCACTTTCTGGACTCACAAAAGTGGCCCAAAATTTTAAATGCATCCTTCCTTCAATAACCTTGCTTGGGGAGCCATTTCTCACCATTGCAACTTGATTTTCATTACCACCAGTTTCGCTGGGACAGAATCTTTTGGTCTCCACTATCAAATATTGTCAGTGGTGACTGGAAGGGTGTCCAGGAAGTTTAAAACCAAAACGGACTCTTCCAGGGGAGGCACCACTGGTTGACTATCTGCCAGTGGGAGGTGACTCAGGACATCTGCGTTAACCATTTGGCTTCCTGAAAGGTGTTCTAGCTTGCACTTGTACGAACTGAGAATATGGGCCCAACACTGAATTCTACTGGAAGCTATTGGCTACACCATCTTGTCTTCCATCAGTACCCTCGCCGGGGTTTGTGATTGGTTACTATGGTGAAGCTTCCTCACACCAAAGATGACCGCCAAACCGTCCTTCTCTATCTGAGCATATTTGCATTCGGCATCAGACAAAGTCCAGGAAGCATACGCTTTCGGGCATTCCTCTCCATTGAGCAACCAGTGAGCCAACAGTAACCCGCTACCCTACGGGGAGGCATTGCATTTTAGCACTACCAGTCATTGTGGGCCAACACCTTAAACGACAAAAGTAACTTTTGCACTTCCCTAATGGCATGACCATTTCCAAGGCTGACCCTTTTTCAATAGCAGGTACAAGGGTGCCGAGATGGAGGCCAAGTTATGTATAAATTTTCTATAATAATTCACTAATCCAAGGAAAGATTAAGCTCAGGTACAGATGTGGAAACTGGGGCTCCTTTGATTGCCCTCACTTTCTCTTCCAATGAGTGTAACCCCAGTTTTGTCAACTCTAACTCAAATAGGTCACTTGGAGCACCCAGAACACATATTTTTTTCTTCTAAGGTGTACGTCCTTCTGGGAGAAACATTTAAGCACTCTGTCCAAGTTCTGCAAGTGCTCTTTATTGGGCTTTCCTGTTATTAATATGTCATCCAGATAAATGGCAACTTGGGGTAGCCCTTATAAAATTTTATCCATGGTTTACTGGAAAGGGGCATAGGCCAATGATGCCCCAAATGGCAGCCTTGCATATTGATATGAACCCTTTTGGGTATTAATTGTAGAGTATTTCTGGGACTCTTCTCAAAAGTGAACCGAGCTGTCAGGCTTCGTTATGGCTGGTGCTGTCCATTCTGCAAACTGCACTGGTTTGATGATTCCTTTGCTCTCCAGCCTTCTGTTTTCCATCTCTACTCTTGCCCCCAAGGCAAATGGAACCAGGTGGGTCATGCAAAATCTTGGAATTGCTTCCTGATCAACAAGTAAAGTAGCTTTGGCCCCTTTGATAGCCCCAAGCCCTTTCTGAAAAACTTCTCGGTATTTCACTAGGACTTCACCGAGGCAGCCATTTTCTAATCAAAATATTTTGAGCCAATCTAGGTGAATCTTTCTCAGCCAATTGCGCCCGAGCTTCTTGCAACCATCAGAGGTAACTGTACCAACTGCTTCTCATAGGAGACTGAAACTGAAGTCATATCCTTAATTTGCAACATACATTTCCCGGTGTATGTTCTCAGACTGGCTGAGGTTTTGTGCAAACTCAAGGGTTGTAGACCTGAGTGAATCATGTTAACGACAGGTTCTGCAACCACAGATACAGCTGCTCCATGCGACCTCCATGGGAACTGCGTGACCATTTAACCAAACATTAATTTTGATTGGCTCTAACTTGGACATCGCTAAGCAATATATTTATTCCAACTCACATGTAGGGGGACTTTCCAGGGTGTGCACTCGCCTGGGTACCGGCCTATGAGTTTTCTTATTCAGTTCAGGCCTTGTAGGACTCCCTTGCTGTCTCGGGTCTGCATACTGGCAGCAACTGCAATGGATTGCCAGCCCGGGTCCTGAAGAACTTTTCAGCTACTCGGCCGGGCTCAACTTTGTTGTGGGTTCTGCTGTGGGCTGGCCAAGGGTACCTCTGCTCAGGATAAGCCCTACATGAGGCTCTGTGATTGCCTACACTCAAGTAGTGTCCCTAGTACAGTCAGACCAGTAAGGGAGTCCACTTCCATTAGGATGCCCTCTAGCTCCCATTCTCCACTTGTCATATTTTCTAATGACAGAGCCAGTTGTAGTGCCTGCTTGAAGTCCAGTTGAGCTTCAGCTAGTAGGTGCTCCTGCATGGTTACATCATTAATCCCACATATCAAACAGTCTCTCAGGTCTCATTCAGGATAATGCCAAAATCACATGCCTCTGCTAGTCATCTGAATCTTGTCAAAAGTCCTGATATGGAATCCCCCAGTTCTCTAACTACTGACTAAAACTGATAGCGTCTCAGAATTAGAGGTGGTTTGGGGTTGTAATATTCCATAACCAACTCCGTCAACTCTTAGAAGGTGCTAGTGTCTGTGCTTCTGGGAAAGTTAAGCCCCTGATAACCAAAACTGATGCAGGTCCACTAACAGTCAGATGGATTACTTACTGGTTTCGCCTGCCCAATGTCATTTTCCCAGAAAAAATATCACGTTCTTTCCACATACTGAGCCCAGACTTCAACAGCAGGATCAAACATCAAGATTCCCAAATAAAGGCATAATGCCAGAAATGCCTACCCAACTCCAAGATGACTGTTGTGAACAAATATTCTTCAGGCATATACGCTTTCCCCCATTACCACTGAAGTGACTGCACAAAGGCCAGTGTCCCATCACCAAGTCACCCTTTATTTACTTGTACACAGTACACTGTCTATGGCAAGCCAGTTTAATGTCAGTCTGCTGAACTGATGAGATTGTTTACATTTTTTTTGGGAGGACTTTTCCACACAGTACACTGGCTGTGGCCAGCCAACTCAGAGTCAGTCCCCTGAACTGAGGAGATTGTCATCTCCTGTTTATATTTTTTTTGTTTTTTTTCTTTCCAGTACCATGTGTATGCAGGTGTAGGACACAATGAAGAACAACAAATGCATAAATCTTTATTTATATTCCACCACCAGGAAGGAAGCAGCCAAGCAGCCAGTGACAAGCAGTGCCGTTCTCAACAAAGGGCAATGCTGAGTCATCAAAAAGATAAAAGGGGGTCGGGGCAAGGATTAAATCAAAATAGAGTTGGAAGGGAAATAAAACACTCCACACCCTGTGGTGCCCACCTCTCCCTGAAAATCCCAAGGGTATTGGCAGATACCATATGGTTCTTCCCGAGGGATACCCTGGCCCGCACGTAACCACGGAAGAGGGGCGGGCAATCGGCCATAGTGATGCCCTCCACGACCAACTGTCTGGACCCGTTTATGGCCAGCCTGGCCAGGCCCAGTGCAGACCCACGAGGAGGTCCTCTGACCTACCCACCTCCGCCACACCGAGTGATCTCCTGTTTATATTTTTTTTAAAATTATGACAATGATCCAGCTCCCTCAGAGCCAGGTCTCAGAATGAACAGAATCTCTGAGATTCCTGTTTCTATTTTTTTGTGTGTTTTTTGTTCTTATTTTAGGTGTAAGACACAGTGAATGAACAATAAATGCATAAGTCTTTATCCAATTTCCACCACCAGGAAGAAAGGAAACACCTGAGTGGCCTGTGACAAGCAGTGCCCTTCACATCAAAGGGCAATGCTGTGTGATCAAACAGTGAAGGGGAGGGTAGGGACTAAATCAAAATAGAGTTGGAGGGGGAAATAATGCACTTCACTCCCTGCGGTGCCCACCTCTCCCTGAACAACTCCAGGGTGTTGGTGGACACCGCGTGCTCCTTCTCCAAGGACACCCGGGCCCTAATGTAACCGCGGAAGAGGAGCAGGCAGTCAGCCCTAACGACCCCCTCCACGACCCACTGCCTCGACCTGTTGATGGCCAGTTTGGCCAGGCCCAGAAGCAGACCCACAAGGAGGTCCTCTAACCTATCCTCTTTTCCTCTTCCCTCCCCCCCCCCCAACACTGGATGATTTTCTGCTTATATTTTTTTCTTCTTTATAGAGTTGGAGGGGGAAAATAATGCACTCCACTCCCTGCGATACTTCTTTTTTTAGGCAATGCTGTTTCTGTTTTCTTTTTTTTTTAAAAACCCCCACACTACCGCCTAACTGTGGTAGTGCTTATTTTTCCCCAGCACCATGGTGTGTGTGTGTGCAGGTGTGAGACACAGTGAGAGGCACAAAGTGCACGAATCTTTATTCAATTTCCACCACCAGGAAGATAGGAAAACACCCGAGTGGCCAGTGACAAGCACATGCCCTTCACAAAAGGGCAATGCTGTGTGATCAAACAGTGAAGGGGAGGGCAGGGACTAAATCAAAATAGAGTTGGAGGGGGAAATAAAGCACTCCACTCCCTGCGGTGCCCACCTCTCCCTGAACAACTCCAGGGTGTTGGTGGACACCACGTGCTCCTTCTCCAAGGACACCCGGGCCCTAACGTAACCGCGGAAGAGGGGCAGGCAGTCAGCCCGAACGACCCTCTCCCTGGACCTGTTCAGGAGCAGGAGCAGGAGCAGGAGCAGGAGCAGGAGCAGGAGCAGGAGCAGGAGCAGGAGCAGGAGCAGGAGCAGGAGCTCTGACCTACCCCCTACCCCCTACCCTCTTTCCTCTTCCCCCCACCCCCCAACACTGGGTGATTTTCTGCTTATATTTGTCAGCCAGGGCTTTCCTGATTGGTCCAGATTAACAACCCCAATCAAGGATCTCATAGTCAACAAGATCCAGCTGGTTCCAATCACTACGGAATCCCATGTAGGCCTGACCAGGTAAAGATGGTAGAGTTTTGGGTTTATTTTCTGATTGCACTAAAAGAGGAAAAGTGAGTCTTTTCGTTCGCAATTTGTCTACTGCCATACTGCTAATGATGGATAGATGGCTGCTGTCTATGGGATTATTCTCAGTCTTTCCAAGCAAATTCGGTATTTGTTTTTAAGTCATTGTCGCATCATTTATCTCTGGCAGTTAAATCTGGATTTAGGAAGATGGGAACATTGGAACTTGTGAGGGCTATTCCACCCCTTGAGTCTGTTATGCCATTTAATTCTGTCATGCTTAATCTATATAGCAACTCCATCTGAAGAAGTCAAATTGGACTAAGAACATTAACTCATTTTCTCTCACCAGAGATGTTGCTGGGCTTGATGAGTTTCCCCAGCAATTTTTTTTCTTATTTCAGATTTCAAGTATCTGCAATATTTTGCTTTTAACAGTAACTCCATCCACTGCATTGGATTCATATTTCTGATTGCCCTTTGCTGAATAAAGACATATCAAATAGCGTAGCTTGATAATTTCCTGATGATGTGATTTGCATATTTAAAAGCCCTTTTCTATGAAGAAGTGCTTCTTGACAGCTCATAGAGTCATAGTGTCATATAGCATGAAAACAGACATAAGAACATAATAACATAAGGACTAGGAGCAGGAGTAGACCGTCCCGGCCCTTCGAGCCTGCTCCGCCATTCAATACGATCACAGCTGATCTTTTTGTGGACTCAGATCCACTAACCTGCCCTCTTACTGTATCCCTTAATTCCTTCATTGCTCAAAGATATTTACCTTAGCTTTAAAAACGTTTACTGAATTAGCATCAACTACTTCACTGGGCAAGGGATTCCATAGATTAACATAGGTGAAGAAGTTCCTTCTCAATTCAGTCCTAAATTTGCTCCCTTTAATCTTGAGGCTCTACCCTCTTGTTCTAGCTTCACCTGCTGGTGGAACTATCCTTTCTACTACTTTCTAATCTATTCCCTTCATAATTTTATGCATTTTTATAAGTTCCCCCCCCCCCCCCAGTCTTCTGAATTCCAATGAATATAATCCCAATCTACTCAGTCTCTGCTCATAAACTAACCCCCTCAACTCTGGATCAGCCTCGTGAACCTCCTCTGCACCCCCTCCAGTGTCAGTACATCCTTTCTCAAGTAAGGAGACTAAAACTGCACACAATACTCCAGGTGTGGCCTCACTAGCACTTCATTCAGCTGCAACATAACCTCTCTGCTTTTAAACTCAATCCCTTCAGCAATGATGGACTAAATTCCATTTGCCTTTGTAATTACTTGTACCTGCAGACCAACCTTCGGTGATTCATTGACAAGGACACCCTGGTGCCTCTGCATAGCAGCATCTTGCAACTTTTTACCATTTAAGTAATAATCCTTTTTTTTACTATTTCTCTTACCAAAATGTATGTTTTCGCATTTATTTTACATTGTATTCCATTTGCCAGACCTTTGTCCACTCACTCAATGTATCTATATTCCTCTCCAAAGTTTCACAGTCTTCTGCATACTTTGCTCTGCCACTCATCTTAGTGTCATCTACAAATGTTGACACCTTACACATGGACCCCAACTCCAAATCATCAATTAATAATTGCAGTCCCAACACCAAACCCTGAGGCACACCACTGGTCACTGATTGCCAACCAGAATAGCACTCATTTATCCCCACTCTTTGCTTCCTCTTAGTCAACCAATCCTCTATCCATTCCAAAACTTTACCCCTAACACCATGTATCCTTATCTTATGCAGCAGCCTCTTGTGCAGCACCTTGTTGAAGGCCTTTTGATATCTAGGTGCACCACTGGGGCAGCACGGTGTCTCAGTGGTTAGCACTGCTACCTCACAGTGCCAGGGACCCAGGTTCAATTCCTGTCTCGGGTGACTATGTAGAGTTTGCACATTCTCCTCATGTATGTGTGGATTTTCTCTGGTTTTCTCCGACAGTCCAAAGATGTCCATGCTAAGTTGCCCATAGTGTCAGAAGGAAATGGGTTGGGTGGGTTACTCTTCGGAGGGTTGGTGTGGATTGGTTGGGCCAAATGGCCTGTTTCCACGCTAGGGGAGTCTAATGTAATCAAACGTCTACTGTTCACCTTGCTTATAATGTCTTCATCGAATTCCAAAAGATTTGTCAAGCATGACCTGCCCTTTGTGAACTCATGCTGTATCTGCCCAACTGGACAATTTCTATTGAGATTCCTTGCTACTTCTTACCTGATAATAGACTCAAGAATCTTCCCCACTACACAGGTTAAGCTAACCGGTCTATAATTCCCTATCTTTTGTCTACCTCCCTATTTAAACAGTGGGGTTATATTTGCTGTTTTCTAATCTGCTGGGACTGCCAGAGTCCAGCAAACTTTGGAAAATTACTGCCAGTACACCTGTTATTTCTCCCACCATCTCTTTTAGTACCTTGGGATGCATTCCATCAGGGCCAGGAGACTTATCAATCCTCAGCTCCATTAGCTTGCCCAACACTACCTCTTCCGTAATAATGATTGTTTCTGGTCCATTACTCTCTTTGTCAATTACTGGCATGTTGTTAGTATCCTCAACTGTAAAGACCAATACAAAATGCCTGTTCAATGCCTCAGCCATTTCATCATATCCCATAACTAAATGCCCTTTGTCATCCTCTAAAGTGCCAACTTTTACTTTAGCCACTCTTTTTCATTTTATATATTTATAGAAAATTTTGCTGTCTTCATATTCTGTGCTAGTTTTTTTCTCATGTTCTTTCTTACTTTTTCTTTATAGTTCTTCTTGCGGCTTTCAGTTGACCTTTAAAGTTTTTCCAATCTTCTAATTTCATGCTGTTTTTGGCCACTTTGTATGCCTTCTCAGTCAATTTGATAGCCTCCCTTATTTCCATTGACACCCATGGCAGATTATCGCTTTTCTTACTGTCCTTCCTTTTCACTGGAATATACTTTTGCTGAGCACTTTGAAAAAGTGCTTTGGAAGTCCTCCACTGCTTGTCAACTGTCCCACCATAAAATCTTTGTTTCCAGTCTATTTTAGCCAATCCTCCCTCATTATATTGCAGTCTCCCTTGTTCAAGCATAGGACCCTGATATTGGATTTTATCTTCACACTATCCAGCTGTATTTTAAATTCAACCATACTGTGATCACTCCTCCCAAGAGGATCCCTGACTATGAGGTCATTAATTATTCCTGTTGCATTACATAGGACCAAGTCTAGGATAGCTTGCTCCCTCGTCGGTTCCAATACATACAATCAACAAATTCCTCCTCAAGGCTGCCCTGACCGAGTTGGTTCGATCAACCTACATGCAGATTAAAAGCCTCCATGATAATAGTCGTACCATTTTTCCAGGCATTAGTTATTTCCTTGCTTATTGCATGCCCGATATGATGTTATTAGTTGGTGGCCTATAGACTATGCCTATCAGTGACCTTTTCCTCGTAGGATTTTTAATTTCTACCCAAATGGATTCAATCTCATTCTCCATAGAACCTATATCATCTCTCAGCACCACTCTGATGCCATCCTTGAATATCAGAGCTACACCATCTCCCTTACCTTCCTGTCTGTCCTTCTGAGTAGTCTGGTACCCCTGGATATTTAATTCCCAGACATGACCATCCTGTAACCATGTCTCCATAATGGCTACCAAATCATATATATTCGCAACGATTTATACCGTTAACTCATCAACCTTGTTACGAATGCTACAAGCATTCAGGTAAAGTGCCTTTACACTAGCTTTCTTACCCTCATGATTTCCAACATCTGTAATAATATCTCCTGAGTTATCCTTCCTTTTTGCTTCTTTCACAGTCTGCATGCAAATCTGCTGCTTACCTTTTTACTTACCATCATACTCCCTGCCGTTTTCCCTTTCCCTCCCCCCACCTCCTCACCACCGCTCACTAGACCTCATGACCACCCTATTTATCCTTTTCACTAGAACCCTGGTTCCAGATCTGTTCGGTATAGATCCCCCCAGTCCCAAAACTAATGCCAATGCTCCATGAAATGGAACCCCTCTTTCCCAAACCACTCCCTTAGCCATGTGTTTACTTTCCAGTTTTCTTATCCCTGAGCCAGTTTGCACATGGCTCAGGCAGTAATCCCAAGATTATGACCCTTCAGGACTTGTTCATTAATTTCATTTCTAGTGCTTGATAATCCCCAAACAGATCCTCCATCCTAGCCTTGCCTATGTTATTAGTCCCAATGTGGACCACAACAACTGGATCTTCTCCCTCCTGCTCCAATATCCTTTGAAGCTGGTCAGAGGTGTTTTGCACCCTGACACCAGGCAGGCAATACACCATGCAGGACTCCCAATCTGGCTTGCAAAGGATACTATCTATCCCCCTAATTATAAAATCCACTATAACTACCCTTCAGTTCATCTCGTCTATGCCAACCATGTTCCCAAACTAAACTAATCCCATTTGCCAGCATTTGCCCCATATCCCTACAATCTCATCCTATTCATGTATCTATCCAAATGTCTTTTAAACATTATAACTGTACCTGGATCCACCACTTCCTCTGGCAGCTCATTCTACACACTAACCACTCTCTGTGTAAAAAAGTTGCCTCTCATGTCCTTTTTAAATCTTTCTCCTCTCACCTCAAAAATATGCTCCTTTGTTTTGAACTCCCCCACCTTAGAGAAAATACCTGGACTATTCATCTTATCTATGCCCCTCATGGTTTTACAAAACTCTATAAGGGTCACCCCTCAACCTCTTATGTTCCTGTGGAAAAGGGTCCCAACCTACTATTATAACTCAACCCTCCATTCCTAGTGATATCCTGGTAAATCTTTTCTGAACCCTCCCTAGTATAATAATATCTTTCCTATAACAGGGCGACCAGAAGCGCATACAATACTCCAGTGAAGGCCTCATCAACATCTTGTACAACTTCAACATGAAACCCCAACTTGAAAGGTCTGAGTAATGAAGGCAAGGGTACTAAATGCCTTCTTAACCACCCTGTCTACCTGTGATACAAAGTTCAAAGAATTATGTACCTGAACCCCTTGGTCTCTCTGTTCGATAACACTACCATGGAACCTACCATTAATTGTATAAGACTTGCTCTCGTTGTGAGGTTATACTCTCTTATTCAGGACTGTCACACCAGTAAATTGTTTTGCTCTGTCTATCCTTCGAATGCTTTAGTCATCTTAAGTTGCTGAATTATGTCAAAACTCAAACCTCCATATTCAAGACAATGAGGAAACCTGGTTTTGTGAAAGCCAGTCCTACTCTTCCAATCATGATGAATCAGTCCAAATCACTTGCAACTATTGATTAGCTTCTAATCTTGAGTGATATTGTGCCTAATCCTGCTTGTGTTACCATCTCTATTTCATAAATGTACAGAGACAACCATGTTCTTGGATAATTTATTATTCTGAAGGACGAGGATTGACTCTCAGATCTTGACCATCTTTTGTTGCCAAAACCTTTAACAAAATGTATTCTGTCTGTTTTTGACACACTTACTCATTATGGGTTCAAACTCTATACCACTTATGGTAGTATATGGAAGCCTGCTTTCTTATCTTGCCCCATGTTTGATGTGGAGTGGGATCCCTCAAGCAGTATACCAATTATGTGTTGCTGAAAAACATGTATTTTGTTGAAGCCTTTGTCTTGGACTCATCAAGACAATTTTCAAGAATACCTGTTCAAGGAGAAACTAACATTTATACAGCATGATGGGAGAGTATTGATCATTTTGCAAGTTGATTATGATTGGCAGAGGTGTTGTGATGGAAAATGCACCAAACCTTAAATTTAATTAAATTTTAAATATTAAATTTAATCAAAACCTTGAAGTTAACTGACAATCATCACTAATTGTAGCTGGTTACAGAAATAATTAGAGATGTCCATTATGCTTGTTCGTGATGACTGAGTGCAAGATGCTACCAAAGCCTGAGAAGATATGACAGAAGATAAGATCATTTGAAATGCAAGTTGTTAGTGACAGTATTTGTACCTAATGAATGAGATTAGAATTTGAGTGCTTGCTGCTGTGTTTGAATGACGTCAGCTTTAATTGTCAATAGCGATATTTGTGAATATTTTGTGATGAATTATGTTCTGACTGTCGAAGATAATCTAAACAGTGGGTATGGAATGGTAACTAGTCCTGTGAATGCATTGCGTGGTCTAGAATTGAATTTGTTTAGGATACGTAGTACTCTGTGGGCATGGGGTCAGCGGGGGCTGGGTGGGGGAGGGGGAAGTAATGACTAGAAATTGTACAGATTGGTTTCACTAACAAGTTGCTATTATCTCTCTAAATTCACTTCTCATTTGCTTTTTATTCCTATTGCAGGCCAATGATGGTGATATGAAAAGATGCCAGTTTTCTGGTGGTATAGTCCTGAGTAACATTTCATTGTCTTCAGCATCATAAGGTGGTGCAACCTGCAAGATCACTGAACATCCCATTGTATTTCCATCTGCAAATGGTCAATGTAGAATCATGTATTTTGTTAATCATGCATTATATTTGTTCCACACATAAAAATACATTTTATGGGTAGAAATGCACATCTTTTTAATTAGAAGCTACAACTTGAATCTTAGAATGGGAGTTCTTCTATGCTTTAGGAAACAAGAGGTTAATAATTTAATGGAATTCTACATGGTCTTCTTCATTTTATCATGGTTACGTAGACTGATGCCACAGGAACAGCACCTGAAGTTCATGTTGATTTCCCTTGTGCCTCAAAACCTCCTTATCTACAACTCCCAGATATTTTGCATAATACTTTTTTCATTTGCCCAACCATCCCAGGATGCCCTCTTGAACAGTCAATTTGTCTTAACAAAGTTCAGCTCCATTAGCAGACATTAAATATAGGCTCCCCTTAATCTATTAGAATTCTTAAACTGATACTGAAAAGTCCAAAAATCATTCAATGTGAGCCAATGTGAAAATGAATATTGACTGGGTACTATTTAGAACCTTTCAATTCTATCTTGACTATACGGACCAAATGCAATCAGTCCTGTTAACAATGAAGAAAGCAATTTAATGTAAATGCATTAAATGTTTGGAAATTAATTATGTAATGTGCAGCTGTTACTGTGATTAATCAAATTACAAGTGATACCTAATTGGGATCAAGCCTTCTTCATTTTGGAAATGAGGAGCTGTTCAAAGTAACATTGTCAAGGTTATGAAGGTGATTAACAAAGTAACTTTGGGAAATTCAACACTCCAATCCCATGGAAAATAAACGAAGAAAATAACAAAGCTATGAATAAGAACTTCATGACTTAAAATTGAAGTATATAATTGCATCCATTTGTTTTATTTCTAAAATTAGCCAGGAAAAGTATCCACCCTTCCCATCCCAACACCACCCCTCCCCTTCCCTTCCCACCCTCACCTCCAATCCCCTACCCCACCCTTGCTGAAGTATATTGAAATTATTTAATTCTGTACTGAGTCAGCATAGAAACTGACCAGGACTCAATGAATAACTGCCTGATGGACTTCGTTGCTCAGCAAAACCATCCTTTCACATTTAAAAGACAATTTCATGGAAGTGTATGCAGAGGTTGAGGGATTCTGTCACTCTGTTAGCAATATCTTTAGTACTGGGAGAAAACCCTTCCGTGTCATTAGTAGTTAGTGTTACACTTAGGTTACTCATGCTGTGAAGCTAAACATAAGTGTAAGATGTTCCTTGCAATTTGGTTAAAGATTATGCCACCCTGATCATAATTTCCAGGAAATTGTAAACAAATCATTTAACAGAACTTGCCAATATTAAGAAATGGACATTATGTTTCATTCTATTCTTTCACAAGATGTTTTTATCACATGTAAGGCCAGCATTTGTTGCCCATCCCTAATTGCTCTTAAACTGAGAGGCTCGCATATCAGAGGGCAGTTACGTGTCAACTGTAGTGGGTCTAGAGTCATATATAGGCTAGACAAGGTAAGGATGGCAGTTTTTCTCCCTAAATGACATCAGTGAACCAGATGGGTTTTTTTTCCAACAATCAATGGTGGTTTCATGGTCAACACAAAGCACTTATTTCTCGACTGGATTCAAATTTCATCATCTGCTCTGGCAAGATCCGAACACGTGTCCCTGAACGTTACACGATTAGTAGTCTAATGATAATACCACTAAGCTATCATCTCCCAGTTATTAATCAACAGATCCAGGCTAATGCTCTGGGTGTATGGGCTCAATCCCACCACAGCAACAAGTGGAATTTGAATTTAATTCATAAGTATGGAATATAAGATGAGTCTCAGCAATGGTGATTATGAAATGACCATCAGTTGTTGCAAAATCCCATCTAGTCACTAACGTCGTTTAACAAAATAAATCTGCAATCATTACTCAATCTGATGTATACGTAACTCCAGACCTGCAGCAATGTGGTTAACAAATAACCACCTAACAACCACCTAACAACACCAGTTCAAGGATAATTCGGGATGAGCAGTAAATGCTGTGAGGCTTACAGCCCGTGGGAGAATTTAAAAATAATATGTTTTCCTTTCCATAACTGGGTGCAATTGGGTTTATGTGAAACCATTCAAATTAATATTTATAAGGTGAAGATTATTCCTTTTGAATAGTTGGTTATAGTTTCCATTTCAATACTCAACAGCCTATGATTAATCATAGGGAGCTCTGACGGTAGAACTCTCACCCCAGAATCAGAAGTCTGTAATTGTTTACTCTCTATTGAAGACTTAGGTTCATAATCAAAGCTAATTCTCCAGTGAAGTAGAGAAAAAATGCTGCACTGTCTGGAGATTCCAGTTTACAGATTTCAAACTTTCTTCCCAGTGAATATACCCCTTGACTAACACCTAAAAAAAAGCCAGTCATTATCAAATTTGTTCTGGTGTTTTGAGTGTAAATTTGCAGCTGTGCTTCCTTACATTAAAATGGTGCCTCTACTTCAAAAGGACGACTTTGGTTGTAAAACTCTTTGAGATGTCCTGGGGGGATAAAAGATGCCACATCAATGTGAGAGACAGGACAGAAGAGTGAGGAGGAAAGTTGCTTTTTCATCAAAATAAATTTGAAGGGCAGAGATTAGACATTCAGCACACAAGCAGAAAACTGAGGTCAGTAAATGAAAGAGAGAAATTCATTATAGCCAAGAGCAATTACTGACAAAAGAATCCTGTCACAAATATCAAAACTGCATGGGAATTGATTAATTTGCAGCACTGTACATGGGTGTGGAGTAGAGTGTATGACCAGACTGTTAATTGACTTGCAATTTCACTTTCAAATTCTGATAACAATATAATGTGTAATTATGCTGTCTAAATTCTATCCACTGTAAGTTTAAAAACATTGCCACTTTTCCATAATCTGTGCTGTGTATTTTTTTTTCGATTGCTCGATAAATTAAGTCTCACCCATTCAGTGAATCAGTTTGATGGAACTCTTGTGATTTATTTCTGATTCTTTCTTACATGGCTTTCAGTTTTCAACTTTGTGTAGAGCTGTGTTCAGAACCTCATGTGTTCCAGGTAAAAGCACAATTGTCCCTCTGTTGATTTGAATGATTAAATGTATTAAAAATATAACATTAATAAGACCATAAGACATAGGAGTGGAAGTAAGGCCATTCGGCCCATTGAGTCCACTCCACCATTTAATCATGGCTGATGGGCATTTCAACTCCACTTACCAGCATTCTCCCCGTAGCCCTTAATTCCTTGTGACATCAAGAATTTATCAATCTCGGCCTTGAAGCCATTTAGCGTCCCGGCTTCCACTGCACTCCGCGGCAATGAATTCCTCAGGCCCACCACTCTCTGGCTGAAGAAATGTCTCTGCATTTCTGTTCTGAATTTACCCCCTCTAATTCTAAGGCTGTGCCCACGGGTCCTAGTCTCCCCGCCTAACGGAAACTATTTCTTAGCGTCCACCCTTTCCAAGCCATGTATTATCTTGTAAGTTTCTATTGGATCTCCCCTTAACCTTCTAAACTCCAATGAATACAATCCCAGGATCCTCAGCCATTCCTCATATGTTAGACCTGCCATTCCAGGGATCATCCGTGTGAATCTCCGCTGGACACGCTCCAGTGCCAGTATGTCCCTCCTGAGGTGTAGGGCCCAAAACTGGACACAGTACTCCAAATGGGGCCTAACCAGAGCTTTATAAAGGCTTAGTAGCACATTGCTGCTTTTATATTCCAACCCTCTTGAGATAAATGACAACATTGCATTCGCTTTCTTAATCACGGATTCAACCTGCATGTTTACCTTTAGAGAATCGTCAACTAGCACTCCCAGATCCCTTTGTACTTTGGCTTTATGAATTTTCTCACCGTTTAGAAAGTAGTCCATGCTTGTATTCTTTTTCCCAAAGTGCAAGACCTCACATTTGCTCACGTTGAATTTCATCAGCCATTTCCTGGATCACTCTCCCAAACTGTCTAGATCCTTCTGCAGCCTCCCCACTTCCTCAGTACTACCTGCCTGTCCACCTAACTTCATATCATCGGCAAACTTCGCTAGAATGCCCCCAGTCCCTTCATCCAGATCATTAATATATAACGTGAACAGCTGCGGCCCCAACACTGAACCCTGTGGGACGCTGCTTGTCACTGGCTGCCATTCCGAAAAAGAACCTTTTATCTCAACTCTCTGCCTTCTGTCAGACAGCCAATCCTCAATCCATGCCAGTAGCTCACCTCGAACACCATGGGCCCTCACCTTACCCATGTGGCACCTTATCAAAGGCCTTTTGGAAGTCTAGATATACCACATCCACTGGGTTTCCCTGGCCTAACCTACTTGTCACCTCTTCAAAGAATTCTAACACTCTGTGTGAAAAAGTTGCCCCGTAGGTCTCTTTTATATCTTTCCCCTCTCACCCTAAACCTATGCCCTCTAGTTCTGGACTCCCCAACCCCAGGGAAAAGAGTTTGCCTATAGCTGCGCTGGTTACTCACTTCACCTCTTCAGACACTTGTCCCCTTTATGAAAGAGATCACTTCCCGCCGATGGAAATGGTTGAAACTCGGGCAGAACCCGGAAGACACTCCGCCCTCAAAGGCAAGACCTACGGCAGAACTGCCAGATCAAATCCGGTGGAGCTACCTGGCCTAGAAGTCTCAAAGTCAGTTTTTGCAGTCTGATTTGCTCCCATCCCCGCTTGGAGCACTTCCCATGATCAGAAATGGCTGAAATTCGGCCAGGTGAGCAGGAATTCAACACTGCAGTTAATTGTTCTTAGGAAAGTGAAGTTTTTCTGAAATAAATTCCACTGACTTTAAATTTAATGTTTTTAGACTCAGATTTCCCAGCAATCAGCAAGCCCTGCAAATGAAGGGAGACTATCTAGATTAGTATCCCTCCCACCTACTATTTCCTATCAATTGAAGTTGCTCCTCCCTCCATTTGTAGAGCACCATAGATCCTTGCGAGATCTCGATTATGTTCAAAGTTGCACTATGGATCTAATAGGAATGATTGTCACAATATTAAATAAAGTGAAATATTGAATTTGTGAAATAATAATAAATGATACATTAAAAACAATGAAGGAAAGAAAGAAACTCATTGCATGAATATGTGCATAGATTGAAGAAAGGAAGAAAAAAAAAATTATTGCAGTAAAAACAGTAGTCTCAAATTCATCTGTTCATGATAGCTCCCTGAAATGGTATTATCCCTTTTGGTCCATACATCACCAAGTCTCCCAATAACTTCCTACAGGGGGACTCTCCAGTAATCAGTATCAATGATCTTTCCTCTCTAGACTTTAGTATTCACCTCGACCACTCCAGCTACAGCACCAAACTCTGGAGGCTGTGTCCCTGTAGGTCTGATTTTTGGCTCCTTTCCTGACATTCTGGGCATTTTCTGGATTTTCCCAAAATAATGGACTGTCAAATAAGAGTCCTTCCCAAAGGACTTTTTCTTTATTCTTTCATGGGATGTGGTCATCACTGACAAGGCAAGCAGTTGTTGCCCATATCTAATTGCTTGGAATTAGGTAGCTTGCTATCGTTTGATGGTGTGTTTCATCTTCCACAAGTTAGGTGTCCAAAATAGTCATAGATTTCTACAGTATAGAAGTAACCCTTCGGCTCATCGTATCTGTGCCAACCTCCCTACACGAATCCCACTTTCCAGCACTTGACCCAAAACCTTAAATACTCATGACAGTTCAAGTGCTCATCCATGTACTTCTTAAAGATTGTGAGTTTTCAACCTCCACTGCCCTCCAAGGCAGTGTATTCCATATTCACACCACCCACTGGGTGTGAAGGTTTTTCCTCAAATCTCCTGTAAACCTTATGCCTTTCAGATTCAAACTGTGTGCCCTCATCAAATCAACTTCATCTGCAGAGTCTACACTATTGTTGACCATTCCATGTGCAAGATAATTCATTGTTCTGGATCAAATAAAAATAGAAATTGCTGAAGAAACTCACCAGGTTGGACAGTGAACTGGATATAGTTCAAATAGAAAACAGCCTTTATTTTTAACCATCAATGGAGAAAAACAATAGTTTAACTAAACAACTGTCAGAAACACATGGTCTGCTTTGATCCGAATAAAACCAAAAGCAAGATGCCTTTCAAGAAAGGCAAGTTCAAATTCAATAATGGAACCACTGATTACATAATTGATTAATTACTTGACTTGAGCAAAGCATTCCTGATGAAGGGCTTATGTCTGAAATGTCGACTCTCCTGCTATTCAGATGCTGCCTGACCTGCTGTGCTTTTCCAGTGCCACCCTTTTTGACTTTGACCAAAGCATATTCAAATTGGGGTATGATTATCCCTTCGCAGGCAGCAAGGAAGGTAGTGAGAGGGGTAAATAATTGGGTGGATTGACACTGGACAGAAACTTGCCCCCTTCTTGCAATGAAATGATGGGCAAGATTGTCAATTAAAGGTCTCAACTTGCAACGGACTGGTTTAGTGATTCATATGCACAGTTAGGGCCAACTGGGGTCAGGAATGGAGTTGAAGAGGTTGTCACTAAATGCTACCCCTTGTCTCTGATACCCCTATTCGCCATTTCTCTACTACAGCCCTCCTTCCGCATTCCAGCCCCATGAGTGATAAAATGCCACTGCTGGATCCTGGAAATCTGGGACTTGATCAATAATCTCTATTGTCTAGAATTTACTGGCCTCTGATAGCTGGCTGTAGATCTGATCCTCTACCCCACACTTGCCACAACCCATGATCATTCACTCTTCCTCCTGCATACTGACTACCTCCCACAATTGAGTCCCTTGCTCTGTTACACTGTCAATGCCACTGCTCACTTGCCAATACCTAATTCACCTCCTGACCTAAAACATCAAATTCTCCGCATTCCCCAGTTCAACAGCATCCATAAAATCTTCATTGTTGGTCAGGTTTCCCAGCTAATAAATCTGTCTCTCACCCAATTCACCCAACCACCATATCCTCAGCCAATTCCAAGCTCGCAGATATTGTCAGGGGCTGCTGATAAAATTTCTATCATTTGAAATAGCAAAAGAACTGTAGAGCACTATTTTCCACATGTACTTTGGGTTATTGAAATGTGACTTTGCATCAACATTTTAGAATAAAGTAATTGACAAGTATGATTACTTGCTATTAATGAAAGAAAACACCATAAAAATTAAGTTAATCTTTGGGTGATAGAAACAGAATGGCAGATTCACCAAGTTGGATTTGAGCATTGTGCCTCCTTAGACTAACTAAGAGGCAATCTTTTGATCAGCAATAACTGTTTCAATGAGCAGCTCCGGATGTTTTATGAACAAAGTGTCCCCGTGTCTGCATGGGTTTCCTCCGGGTGCTCCGGTTTCCTCCCACAGTCCAAAGATGTGCAGGTCAGGTGAATTGGCCATGCTAAATTGTCCGTAGTGTTAGGTGAAGGGGTAAATATAGGGGTATGGGTGGGTTGTGCTTCGGCAGGTCAGTGTGGACTTGTTGGGCCGAAGGGCCTGTTTCCACACTGTAATGTAATGTAATCTAATCTAAAAAGTGAAGATTTGGACAGATTGTTTTGCTCATCACTGCAAGGCCGATGAACTGTTCTCTGTAGCCTGCTTTATTCTGTTGGTCTAATTGGACACCACAGCATGACTCATGAGTGTTGTATCATTTTATATCAGAATCATTTATTTGGATGATGAGTAATAAAAGACTTGGCAGACAGTTAGGCTGAAAATAAGAAAAACCCGACATGCCTATCTGTAGCTGATCAGCCAGACAATTAACATTTTCAGCATGATTACTTTGTTCACAGAAACTGTGATTTATCCTTAATGATTTTAACTTTCAAATTGATCCTCCGCTTACTTTTATAAAAGGGCATGTATCTGAATCACTTAATGCAATAGTAGGTCTATGTCCATTCTTTTCATACCATCAAGTGTGAGTTCAAGGATGTCTGGAAATCATGAACATTCATCTGAAGGACTCAGAGAATGAAGTCTGAGGCATATTCAGCTATCAGTCTCTAATTCATGATGTCAGAAGTCACACAACACCAGATTATAGTCCAACATGTTTATTTAAAATCACTATCTTTCAGAGCGCTGCTCCTTTGTCATAATTCACCACAGTGGCTTGGTGGTCCATGAAACCCAAATATGTGCAGTGGGCAGATTCTGCTCATTTCTTATTATTTATTTAGCTGAATGGGCTGAATGGCCTACTCCTGCACCTATTGTCTATTGTCTATTTGTCTTTGGCATGTGGGTAACACTGGTAATTCCACATATTGCCTCATCCTAATTGCTGCAATTGGTAAATCTACAAAGGAGGATGCACATTTTGCCCAGGGTTCGATCATATTATTTATGTAATCTGGCTGTGCAAAATTGGCCAATATAAAAGACTTCTATTTTTATAGCTTTCTCCAATATTTCAAATTGCCTGAAAACACTTTATACTATTGAAGTATAGGCACTGTTCTAACGTCAGCCAATACGCATGTATCAGGGGAATATTCTGTTCTTTTTGGAATAGTGAAATGAGATTCTTTATACTGGGTGAGAGCACATTAGGCCTTGCTTCAACAGAAGATACCACTTCTGACTATGCAATATCCTCAGCACTGAACAGGCACTGTCAAGCAAAACTTTGAGTTCAAGTCTTGGGGCTTAAAGCTCACAAGCTCCTGACACCAACCAAGAGTGATACCCATTGAGTTACATCTGGCTGTACTTTGTATAGATTAACAACAGTATTAATGACACTTTGTAAGAATATGGATATGTTCTTACAAGTTATTTTATAGTGAACATTATTATGACTAAATTACATGATTAAATCAGCGTTCACTTAAACTGTGCTTACAAATCACAGCCATTGATCATAACGACACTATTGACATTGAAGAACGATGAATTTCAGGGCTGAAAGCATGTTACTCTTGAAGAATTGGCACATATGGCAAATTAAATAGAATACACTAATTGGTTTTGTCTCGAAGAAAGTAATATTGAGCTAGGATAAACCAGAAAAGCAGACACTGCACAGTTGGAAGAGACAGACTTTTTTAATCACAGCATGGGGCAGCTTTAAAAAAATTTTGATTGGCATTGTAGCAAAGGAAGTGTTTCCTTTGCAATAAAGATCAGGACACGGCAGGGATGTACATGACAGGGAGTAACAACTAACAAACTGAATGGCAGCAGTTACATCAAATGGAGGTATGATATCCATATTTGTCCTTGTAATGAAACATAAGCTTTCAACTCTCAGAGCTCAGACTTCAAGGAGAATTGTCATATAGGATTCTGGATAAGTAGCACCAATGATTCTCAAGTATTCCTTTACCGGGTAGAAGAGGCAGCCACGTCTTACTCTACATTTAGTCTTATGATGAATGTTCTAAACTAGTAACAACCAATATAGTTAATGATGAAACATAGTAAAGTCATTCATTTTTCAAACTTGTTCTTAAAAAATTATAAAGAAATTATTATTCTCTAATATACTTTGAAAGGAACTCATTAAATGTGCAACACATGGAATATCCTCAGAATATGAATGATGTCACATCAGAGCAAGTTCATTCTTTCTTCTCTCTATTAGAGCTATTACCTGCTCCATTGATAGCATTATTGTCAGGACCACAAGATTAGAGGCTCACATCCGATGAAAAGCTGAATTACCTGGTTTATAACTTAGTCCAGTAATTAGGGAACATTGCATTGTCAAAGATGATCCATAACAGTAACAAAAGTCACATAGATAACACCTTTAATGAAGTAAATTGTTTCAAGGAGCTTCACAGCAGCATTGTGTCATGCCCCAACATATCGTGAAAGTTCAGTCAATACTTTTAAAATTGGACCCAAATAAATTGTGGAAACTCTGACATGCCGAAAAGGGATTTGAAGCTTTGTAAAGAGTGGATCCCATTTGCACCCCTATCTTGCTTTTTATGGGCCCTGAATTTAAAGAAATGCAGATAGAGTTATACTAAAACAGAAAAACAATTTTTGAAACTTCCAGTCAGTGATCAATACATAGCTTGTGAAGGTGCAGTTTAACAAAAACATAGCATACAATAAGCCTATCAAGGAAGTATTTGAAATAAAATTGGAGTATGTTAATTGGCATAATTTGCATGAGAAACTGACAAGATTACAGCTCACTGAAGCTAATTTCCTGTGTTTGTTGATGTGAAAATAGTCCAGGACAGAATAGAACTAACAAAAATGCAAGGCACATAAGAAAGAAAATAGATGGATTCATGGTCATCATTAGACTCTTAATTCCAGATTTTTATTGAAGTCAAGTTCCTCCAGCTGCTGTTGTGGGATTTGAATCTGAGTGCCCAGGACATTACCTGGGTCTCTGCATCAACAGCCCAAGAATAATACCAGTAGGCCATTGCTTCCCTCAAGTTCATAGCCATTTAAGGCTGTCATTGCCCCCATCCAATACAATACCTGCAGCGAGGGATGTAGTGGTGTACCTTCCCTATCTCTAAGCTAGAAGGTCTGGGTTCAAGTCCTGCCTACTCCAGAGATGTGTAATAATATGGAATCATAGAATCAGACATTTCAAAAGAGGCCCTTTGGCTCATTGAGTCTCTACCATGAAAAATATACTACTACCTGGACTAGAGCCCCTTTCTCACACTACACCAACGGCCTTGATTGCTACAACTCTTCATGTGTTAAGCCAAGTACTTTTTAAAGGTTCTGAGGTTTCCTTCTTTCCACTCTCTCCATGGCAGTGCATTCCAGACATCGCTGGACAGGTTAATGTATATTAAAAATTTACTGACCTTCAAGTGAATTGGGGACAGAGGTGAGTGCAGTGGAAATCACTAAAGAGAAGGTGCTGGCGAAAATGAGAGGTCTGAAGGTGGATGAATCAACTGGACCACATATGGACTACATCCCAGGCTTCTGAAGGAGAGAGCTGAGGAGATCATAAAGGCATCGGTGGTGATCTTTGAGGAATCACTGGAGTCAAAGAGGGTTCCCAAAGGACTGGAAAATGGCTAATGTCATATTCCTGGTTAAGAAGGGATGGAGGCAGAAGACAGGAAATTATAGGACAGTTAGCCTGACCTAGATAGTTGGTAAAATTTTAGAATTCATTATTAAGGATGCGATTGCAGAGTCCTTGGAAGTGCATAGTAAAATAGGGCTGCATCAGCACGGCTTTGTCAAGGGGAGGTCATGCCTAACAAATCTGTTAGAATTGTTTGAGGAGGGAACAAGCAAGTTAGACAAATGAGAGCCAGAGAATATGATCTATTTGGATTTATAGAAAGCTTTTGACAAGATGTTATGCGGGAGCCAGCAAAATAGGAGACCATAATGCTTGGGCCAAGATTCTAGCATGGGTAGAGGGTTGGCTGACTGGTAGAAGGCAGAGAGTAGGGATAAATGGATCTTTTTTCAGTATGGCAGCCTGTGACTAGCAGAGTTCCACTGAGGTTATTTGGGACCACTACTGTTCATGTTATACATTAAATATCTGGACAAAAGAACTGAGGGCGTTGTTGACCATATTGCAGATGACACAAAGAGGGTTGGAGGAGCAGGTAGTGTTGAGAAAGTGCGAGGCAGCAGAAGGACATGGACAGGCTAGGATGGTGGGCAAAGAAATGGCAGATAGAATAAAATGTGGGAAAGTGTGTTGTTATGCACTTTGGTAGGAAGAATAGAGGTATAGACTATTTTCTAAATGGGAAAAGGCTTTGGAAATCTGAAGCACAAAGGGACTTAGGAGTCTTAGTTCAGGATTCTCTTAAGGTTAACATGCAGGTTCAGTTGGCAGTTGGGAAGGCAAATGCAATGCTAACTTTCATTTCAATTTTTATTATTCATTCACAGCATGAGGGAATTACTGGCTAGGCCAGCATTTAATGCCAATCCCTAATTGCTCAGGAGGCAGTTAGACTCAACCGCATTGCTGTGGGTGTAGAGTAACATGTAGGCCAGATCACGTAAGGGTGGCAGTTTCCTTCTCTAAAGGATATTAGTGAACCAGATGGGTTTTCTGACAATCAGCAATGGATTCATTGTCATCATTTGACTCTTACTTCCAGATTTGTTTCATTGAATTCAAATTCCTCCATCTTCCGTGGCAGGACTTAAACCCAGGTCCCCAGAACATACCTGGGTCTCTGGATTAACAATTCAGCAATAATACACCAGGCCATTCCCTCCCCATTCTGCTCAAATGCAACAGCAGGGATGTACTGCTGAAGTTATGTAAGGCTCTGGTCACACTTCATTTGGAATATTGTGAGCAGTTTTGGGCCCTGTATCTAAGGAAGGATGCACTGGCTTTGGAAGGTGTCCAGAGAAAGGTTACAAGAATGATCCACAGGATGAAGGGCATGTCACACGAGGAGTGGTTGAGGACTGTGAGTTTGTTCTAAATGAAATTTATAAGAATGAGGGGAGTCCAATTGAAACTTACAATTGAGGCCTGGAGAGTCTGGATGTGGAGGGCGTGTTTCCACAAGTAGGACAGACTAGGATCTGAGGGCACAACCTCAGAGCGAAGGGCTGACCCTTTAGAACTGGCATAAGGAGGATTCCTGATGAAGGGCATTTGCCCGAAATGTCGATTTTACTGCTCCTCAGATGCTGCCTGACCAGCTGTGCTTTTCCAGCACCACTCTGATCAAAACATAAGGAGGAATGTCCTCAGCTAGAGGGAGGTTAATCTGTGGCACTTCTTACCATATAGGACTGTGCAGGCCAAGTCATTGAGTGTATTTAAGTTAAAGATAGATAGGTTCTTAATTAGTAAGGGAATTAAGGATTATGGGGAGAAGGCAGAGAATGGAGTTGAGAAACATAGCAGTCATGATCGAATGACAGAACAGACATGATGGGCCAAATAGCCTAACTCTGCTCCTGTATCCTATGGTCAATATACCCCTATTGGACCACTATAATACACTAATACAAGTGAGGCTGAACCAGTGTTTTATAAAAGATTTATCAAAACCTCCTTGTGTGGTTTGGATACTGTGCTCTTGTCAGTAAAACTCACGATCCCATATGTTTCACTAACCACTTTCTCAGTTTTGGTTTTGCAAGGTAAAATCAACCACACTTCCTTTTCATTTGTGATTCAGTGACCATTTGTATGTTTCATTTGAAATGTTGGTGGATTGCTGACATTCCAGCATGAGTTAAAGCCTTCAGGAGAGTAGAATGACTCTAGAGGCAAAGATATAGAACACAAGCATTGCAGCTTTGAACTACTGGAATTGCTTCACAAAATAGACCAAAGTGCATCCAATATACTGTTCACAAGCTTGATTTACATATGTGTGTACGGAGAGAATGCATATGTATGTTACAATCCCAGACCAGGCCACCAAATTTGTGTTCTATCTAGTTGGACAGCAGGAAGTATTTTCTTTTAAAATGTAGACAAAGTGTGAGGTCCATGGAATTTTCTAACAAGAAGCCACAACGTTCTCTAGTTTTGAACAAGGAACAATAAAATTTGTCATACAATGTTACAATAGTTATACAGTCTACAGTACATGTATAACTCATTTTTTAACATCCAGAATTAACATGTAGTAAATATAAATAATGCATGGATTTCACCATGCAAACAAGACAATGTAAAACCTACAACAGCAGTCACATGTCATGGAATCTCTGAGAAGAAAAGACAGATTAACCATTCTTGAGACCGTAATACAAAGATCAGTATTGGTTACATTAGTGTGAAAATAAAAGAGTTTATTGGCATTCCAGAGAATGAAATGTAATTCACACTGAAGTACATCAAAGACAAAGATGCTCTGTGCTCACAATACACAGTGCAGTACTATTTACAGGGCAGCTCACCATCATCTTTTCCAGAGTGATTTGGGATGGGCAATAAATGCTATCCCAGCTAACGGTACCCATGGAAAAGTAATTTTTAAAAAAGAGTTTCTAAATAGTGCAGGACCAAAATTTAATACCCAAACTTCATGGCAGGCAGAATCCATGAGTCTGATCAACAAAGTGTAGTATCCATGGTGGTAAAGTACTTCTTAGTCATCTCAAGCTGTGTGATTGTTATTTTAATCAAACTCTTCAGACATTTTATAAGATACGTGGGACTTGAACCTAGTCCTTCTGGTTCATAGGTAAGGACACTATCACCATACCACAATGGAGCTGTCAATGGATCAGAGCAAGCAATGTCTATCATTTAATCTACAACAAATTCAGACATGGGATGAAAAAAACCCAGTCATGGAGAGTTTTGGGAACCAAAGGTCTAAAATCGCTTTTGTCCTCTCAAACATATACCATAAAAACTGACAACATGTTGTTTCTCAAAATGTTATTTTCTGGAAAAGGTTTATTTAATTTATTTTTGAATGGATGTACACTAACTGCTTTAATCTATTTCATTGGGAATCTTCAACTGATTAACCACTCAATGAAATATTGCTTCCACAGATTAGTTTTGGATGTATCCCTAGCATGGTCATACCTTCAGATTCCACCATTGTGAACAATAGACAATTTGTGCAGGAGTAGGCCATTCGGCCCTTCAAGCCAGCACCACCATTCATTATGATCATGGCCTCCATTTGGCCTCCACTGCCTTCTGGGGCAGAGCATTCTATATACCCACTACTCTCTGGGTAAAAAAGTTTATCCTCAACTCTGTTCTAAAGGGCCTATCTCTTATTTTTAAACTGTGTCCTCTGGTTCTGGACTCATCCATCAGCGGAAACATGCTTTCTGCCCCCAGATTGTCCAATCTATTAATAATTTTATACGTCCCAATCAGATCCCCCTCATCCTTCTAAACTCAAGTGTATACAAGCCCAGTCGCTCCAATTTTTCAACATATAATAGTCCCGCCATTCCGGGAATTGACTTCGTGAACCTACACTGTACTCACTCAATAGCCAGAATGTCCTTCCTCCAATTTGGAGACTAAAACTGCACACAATGCTCCACGTACGGTCTCACCAGGGCCTTGTACAGTGCAGAAGGATCTCTTTGCTCCTATACTTAACTCCTCTTCTTATGAAGGCCAGCATGCTATTAGCTTTCTTCCTGCCTGCTGTACCTGCATGCTTGCTTTCATTGACTGATGTACAAGAACATTTAGATCTCATTGTACTTCCCCTTTACCTAATCTGACTCCATTTAGATAGTAATCTGGCTTCCTGTTCTTGCCACCAAAGTGGTAACCACACATTTATCCACATTAAACTGCATCTGCCATGCATCCATCCACTCACCTAGCCTGTCCAAGTCACCCTGTATTCTCTTTACATCCTCCTCACATTTCACCCTGCCACCCAGCTTTGTGTCATCAGCAAATTTGCTAATATTACTTTTCATGCCTTCATCTATATCATTAAAATATATTGTAAACAGCTGCAGTCCCAGCACCGAACCTAGTGGTACCCCACTGGTTATCGCCTGCCATTCCAAAAGGGACCCATTTATCACTACTCTTTGTTTCCTGTCAGCCAGCCAATTTTCAATCCAAGTCAGTACCTTGCTCCCAATACCATGTGCCCTAATTTTGCTCACTAATCTCCTGTGTGGGACCTTATCAAAGGCTTTCTGAAAGTCCAGGTACATTACATCCACTGGTTCTCCCTTATCCATCTTCATAATTACATCCTCAAAATATTCCAGAAGATTAGTCACAAGGTTATGGTCGACAATAACTATCTAGTCTCTTCAACATCCTAAAAGCAGCAATCATTCAGCTCTCACCCCACTCTTTTCCCCTAAGAATGTGATCAATTTGCATAATCACTCCTCATTATTCGAACTATGAATCATTCTGGATGAACCCATCTGAATTCACTTGATAATTGTAATATCCTTTTCTAAAATAACACTAGTTATTTTAGTATTGATAGACTTGCCTCACTAGCTCTGGTTAACATTGATCTTTTATTATATCCTGATAGTGATACCTTGGAAACGTCTCTGACTTAAAGGGGCAGCAGTAAAAGAACTTTGAGGTCAGGCATAATCTCATAGAATGTGTGATGGAGGGAAGATACACAATGTTTTCAGAAGGATTTGGTCAGGCTTAATGTTTGGACAAGAACATGGCAGATGAAATATAATGCGCACAATGCAAGGTTGGAAGAACCAAAAATGTAAATAAATGCTTGGTAGCACAGTAATCAAACATTGCTCAAGAGAGTCCAGATGTTGAAGCTTTTCATCTTGCACTTGTCAAAATTAGGATGCAAAACATAGATTTGAAAACAAAAGGCATTATTTCTACAGAATTAGAAAAAGGTATTGATTGATTGGACCATAATTGATATGGAAATACAGCAGGAACAGTTATTGTTAATCTTAATTCCCAGACAAGGGACATAGTTTCTGATTGGTTTGGATGTTGTCGTGGGGATCCAGTAGTATTTGGCTATTTCTATGACCTCATTATTTGACAAAGGTGCAATGTATGTACACATCCCTGTCACAAAAGCATCACACTGAGTCCAGCTGATGATCATAATTGCTTTCTGGTGTAACCCTGAGTACAGTCCAGATTATTTAATAAATGATTTCTAATTGCAGAATCATAGATACATTTTTTTCTGAAGCTTGCAAACACAAGCTGGTTGGGAATAAGTGCCATAAAAATGATTATTATGTTGTATCGTTTGATATAACCCAGCAGTTGTTGGGATGTGTAGTCTACTTACCTGACACCACACTGGCACTGGAAGTCAAATATTACACTGCTCATGTGTTTGGAAGGCAAAACATCTTTTTGGCTTGATGGTAGCATCCTTTTAATGGAGGAAGAACTGGTGTGCCTTTACTTCATGCATGAAACAGCTAGCTTCACCTGTTGTTTAAATTTTGAGACACCTTTCCCTTTCAGGGTAACCTGCAGTGCACTGGGCACTGTTCAGGGCCAAAAGTATTGGATGGAACTGTTTTGAATACACTCTGGTGATATAAGAAAGATAATTTGATATATGTATGCATTGTCATGCAAGATGGTTTTGATATGACAGGTGGTGACAGCCAACTGGTATCATCACTGAACTGTTAATCTCAGCACTCAGGTAATATTCTGGGGACCGTGGTTTGAATTTTGCCACGGCAGATGGGAGAATTTGAAATTTGAATCCAATAAATATCTGGAATTAAGAGTCTAATGAGGACCACAAATCGATTATCAGAATAACACATGTAGTGCCCTTATGTCCATTAGGGAAGGAAGCTGACCATCCTTACCAGGTCAGGCCTACTTACGACTCCTGACCCACAGCATTGTTGTTGAGGGGAGTTCCTATTGGGGGTGAATGATCTTGAAATCATTATTCTGGGGGTGGAGGGGGTTCCTGTTGGGGGGACTGGTCCCGAGATCATTATTCTGGGGTAGGGAGTAATGGAAAGGGCTCCTGTTAGGGGTAATGGACTTGAGGTTATTATTTTGGGGGTGGGGCTATTGGAGGGGGATCCTGTTGGGGAGAATGGTTTTGTGATCATTATTCAAGGGAAGCGGGTATGGGGGGGGATTCCTGTTGGGGGGAATGGTTTGAAATCATTGATCTGGGAGGGGGCTATTGGAGGGGATTGCTGTAGGGGAAATGGACTTGAGATCATTATGCTGGGAGGGGGCTATTGGAGGGGGTGCCATTGGAACGAATGGTTTGGAGATCATTATCCTAGGGAAGGGGGTATTGGTGGGGGGATTCCTGTTTGGGGGAATGGTCTTGAGACCATTATTCTGGGGGAGGGGGTATTGTCGTGGGTTACTGTTAGGGGGAATGGTCTTGAGATCATTATTCTGAGGGAGGGGGTATTGTAGTGTAGTGGGTTACTGTTGGGGGGAATGGTCTTGAGATCATTATTCTGGGGGAGGGGGTATTGTAGTGTAGTGGGTTACTGTCGGGGGGAATGGTCTTGAGATCATTATTCTCCGGGAGGGGATATTGTAGTGTATTGGGTTACTGTTGGAAATGGTCTTGAGATCATTATTCTGGGGGAGGGAATATTGTAGTGGGTTACTGTCGGGGGGGAATGGTCTTGAGATCATTATTCTGGGGGAGGGTGTATTGTAGTGTAGTGAGTTATTGTTTGGGGGAATGGTCTTGAGATCATTATTCTGGGGAGGGAGTATTGTAGTGGGTTACTGTCGGGGGGAATGGTCTTGAGATCATTATTCTGGGGGAGGGTGTATTGTAGTGTAGTGAGTTATTGTTTGGGGGAATGGTCTTGAGATCATTATTCTGGGGAGGGAGTATTGTAGTGGGTTACTGTCGGGGGGAATGGTCTTGAGATCATTATTCTGAGGGAGGGGATATTGTAGTGGGTTACTGTTGGGGGGAATGGTCTTGAGATCATTATTCTGAGGGAGGGGATATTGTAGTGGGTTATTGTTTGGGGGAATGGTCTTGAGATCATTATTCTGAGGGAGGGGATATTGTAGTGGGTTACTGTCGGGGGGAATGGTCTTGAGATCATTATTCTGAGGGAGGGGATATTGTAGTGGGTAACTATTGGGGGGAATGGTCTTGAGATCATTATTCTGAGGGAGGGGATATTGTAGTGGGTTACTGTCGGGGGGAATGGTCTTGTTATCATTATTCTGGGGAGGGGGTATTGTAGTGTAGTGGGTTACTGTCGGGGGAATGGTCTTGAGATCATTATTCTGGGGGAGGGAGTATTGTAGTGGGTAACTATTGGGGGGAATGGTCTTGAGATCATTATTCTGGGGGAGGGGGTATTGTAGTGGGTTACTGTCGGGGGGAATGGTCTTGATATCATTATTCTGGGGATGGGGGTATTGTAGTGTAGTGGGTTATTGTTTGGGGGAATGGTCTTGAGAACATTATTCTGGAGGAGGGGGTATTGTAGTGTAGTGGGTTACTGTCGGGGGGAATGGTCTTGAGATCATTATTCTGGGGGAGGGAGTATTGTAGTGGGTAACTATTGGGGGGAATGGTCTTGAGATCATTATTCTGGGGGAGGGGGTATTGTAGTGGGTTACTGTCGGGGGGAATGGTCTTGAGATCATTATTCTGGGGGAGGGGGTATTGTAGTGGGTAACTGTTGGTGGAATTGTCTTGAGATCATTATTCTGGGGGAGGGGGTATTGTAGTGTAGTGGGTAACTGTTGGGGGGAATGGTCTTGAGAACATTATTCTGGGGGAGGGAGTATTGTAGTGGGTTACTGTCAGGGGGGGAATGGTCTTGAGATCATTATTCTGGAGGAGGGGGTATTGTAGTGTAGTGGGTTACTGTTGGGGGGAATGGTCTTGAGATCATTATTCTGGGGGAGGGGGTATTGTAGTGTAGTGGGTTACTGTCGGGGGGAATGGTCTTGAGATCATTATTCTGGGGGAGGGAGTATTGTAGTGGGTTACTGTCGGGGGGAATGGTCTTGAGATCATTATTCTGGAGGAGGGAGTATTGTAGTGGGTTACTGTCGGGGGGGAATGGTCTTGATATCATTATTCTGGGGGAGGGGGTATTGTAGTGGGTTATTGTTTGGGGGAATGGTCTTGAGATCATTATTCTGGGGGAGGGAGTATTGTAGTGGGTAACTGTTGGGGGGAATGGTCTTGAGATCATTATTCTGGGGGAGGGGGTATTGTAGTGGGTAACTGTTGGGGGGAATGGTCTTGATATCATTATTCTGGGGGAGGGGGTATTGTAGTGTAGTGGGTTACTGTCGGGGGGAATGGTCTTGAGAACATTATTCTGGGGGAGGGAGTATTGTAGTGGGTTACTGTCAGGGGGGAATGGTCTTGAGATCATTATTCTGGAGGAGGGGGTATTGTAGTGTAGTGGGTTACTGTTGGGGGGAATGGTCTTGAGATCATTATTCTGGGGGAGGGGGTATTGTAGTGTAGTGGGTTACTGTCGGGGGGAATGGTCTTGAGATCATTATTCTGGGGGAGGGAGTATTGTAGTGGGTTACTGTTGGGGGAATGGTCTTGAGATCATTATTCTGGAGGAGGGAGTATTGTAGTGGGTTACTGTCGGGGGGGAATGGTCTTGATATCATTATTCTGGGGGAGGGGGTATTGTAGTTGGTTATTGTTTGGGGGAATGGTCTTGAGATCATTATTCTGGGGGAGGGAGTATTGTAGTGGGTAACTGTTATGGGGGGAATGGTCTTGAGATCATTATTCTGGGGGAGGGGGTATTGTAGTGGGTAACTGTTGGGGGGAATGGTCTTGAGATCATTATTCTGGGGGAGGGGGTATTGTAGTGGGTAACTGTTGGGGGGAATGGTCTTGAGATCATTTTTCTGGGGGAGGGGGTATTGTAGTGGGTAACTGTTGGGGGGAATGGTCTTGAGATCATTATTCTGGGGGAGGGGGTATTGTAGTGGGTAACTGTTGGGGGGAATGGTCTTGAGATCATTATTCTGGGGGAGGGGGTATTGTAGTGGGTTACTGTCGGGGGGGAATGGTCTTGAGATCATTATTCTGGGGGAGGGGGTATTGTAGTGGGTTACTATTGGGGGGAATGGTCTTGAGATCATTATTCTGGGGGAGGGGGTATTGTAGTGTAATGGGTTACTGTCGGGGGGGAATGGTCTTGAGATCATTATTCTGGGGGAGGGGGTATTGTAGTGTAATGGGTTACTGTCGGGGGGGGGAATGGTCTTGAGATCATTATTCTGGGGGAGGGGGTATTGTAGTGGGTTACTATTGGGGGGAATGGTCTTGAGATCATTATTCTGGGGGTGGGGGTATTGTAGTGTAGTGGGTTACTGTCGGGGGGAATGGTCTTGAGATCATTATTCTGGGGGAGGGGGTATTGTAGTGTAGTGGGTTACTGTCGGGGGGAATGGTCTTGAGATCATTATTCTGGGGGAGGGGGTATTGTAGTGTAGTGGGTTACTGTCGGGGGGAATGGTCTTGAGATCATTATTCTGGGGGAGGGGGTATTGTAGTGTAGTGGGTTACTGTCGGGGGGAATGGTCTTGAGATCATTATTCTGGGGGAGGGAGTATTGTAGTGGGTTACTATTGGGGGGAATGGTCTTGAGATCATTATTCTGGGGGAGGGGGTATTGTAGTGTAGTGGGTTACTGTCGGGGGGAATGGTCTTGAGATCATTATTCTGGGGGAGGGGGTATTGTAGTGTAGTGGGTTACTGTCGGGGGGAATGGTCTTGAGATCATTATTCTGGGGGAGGGGGTATTGTAGTGTAGTGGGTTACTGTCGGGGGGAATGGTCTTGAGATCATTATTCTGGGGGAGGGGATATTGTAGTGGGTTACTGTCGGGGGGAATGGTCTTGAGATCATTATTCTGGGGGAGGGGGTATTGTAGTGTAGTGGGTTACTGTCGGGGGGAATGGTCTTGAGATCATTATTCTGGGGGAGGGGGTATTGTAGTGGGTTACTGTCGGGGGGAATGGTCTTGAGATCATTATTCTGGGGGAGGGTTGGGTTAAAGTTGATACTGCACTCGTGATGACGTCATAGAAGCCAGTCAGAATCATACGTGACGTCACTATCCTGCGACAGACGCTTGTGACGCCATCAGGGTGCGCCGCCCGCTTTCTCCTCCGGTTCCCGGTGGCGGCGGTTACTCGGCTCCAGCCTCTGGGCGCGTTTCGTTGTCGGTAAAGTCATGAGTTCGCGTTACTGGAGGAGTGGCGGCGGCGGCGGCGGAGGAGGAGGAGGAGGAGGAGGCGGAGGAGGAGGAGGAGGCGGAGGATCGTCTTCGGCGGGATGGGAACAGTCGGGCGGTGGCAGAGGCCGGGGCCGGCATCCTGCGCACCTGAAAGGCAAAGACATCGGCCTGTGGTACGCCAAGCGGCAGGGCCAGAAGAGCAAGGAGCAGGAGCGGAGCGAGGTGAGAGTCCGCCCCGTTACTTAACCCTAACCCCATCCCCCCTCCCCATCACCATCCCCACCCCCCCATCACCACCCCCACCCCCTCCCCCTTCCCACCCCCTCCCCACCCCCCTCCCCCCTCCCCACCCCCTCCCCCCCCCCCCTCCCCCCTCCCCACCCCCTCCCCCCTCCCCACCCCCTCCTGCACCCCCACCCTCATCCCCTCCCCCACACCCTCCGCCCCATCCAAATCCCTCTGCTCACCCACCCAACAGATATCCCAACCCAATCTAGTCCCACCTGCCAGCACCCGGCCCATATCCCTCCAAACCCTTCCTATTCATATACCCATCCAAATGTCTCTTCAATGTTGCAGTTGTACCAGCCTCCACCACTTCATCTGGCAGCTCTTTCCATACACGTACCACCCTCTCGTGAAGAAGTTGCCCCATAGGCCTCTTCTTTATTTTTCTCCTCTCACCCTAAACCTATGCCCTCTAGTTTTGGACTTCCCGATCCCAGAGAAAAGACTTTGTCTATTTATCCTATCCATGCCCCTCATAATTTTGTATACCTCTATAAGGTCACCCCTTAGCCTCCGACACTCCAGAGAAAACAGCCCCAGCCTGTTCAGCCTCTCCGTATAGCTCAAATCCTCCAAGCCTGGCAACATCCTTGCAAATCATTTCTGAACCCTTTCAGGTTTCACAACATCTTTCTGATAGGAAGGAGACCAGAATTGCACGCAATATTCCAGCAGTGGCCTAACCAATGTCCTGTACAGCTGCAACATGACCTCCCAACCCCTGTACTCACTACTCTGACCAATAAAGGAAAGCATACCAAACGCCGCCTTCGCTATCCTATCTACCTGCAACTCCTCTTTCAAGGAGCTATGAACCTGCACTCCAAGGTCTCTTTGTTCAGCAACACTCCTTAGGTCCTTATCATTAAATGTATGAGTCCTGCTCAGAGTTGCTCTCCCAAAATGCAGCACCTCGCATTTATCTGAATTAAATTCCATCTGCCATTTCTCAGCCCATTGGCCCATCTGGTCCAGATCCTGTTGTAATCTGAGGTAACCCTCTTCGCTGTCCACTACACCTCGCATTTTGGTGTCATCTGCAAACTTACTAACTGTACCTCTTATGCTCGCATCCAAATCATTTATGTTAAGGACAAAAAGTAGAGGGCCCAGCATCGATCCTTGTGGCACTCCACTGGTCATAGGCCTCCAGTCTGAAAAACAACCCTCCACCACCACCCTCTGTCTTCTACCTTTGAGCCAGTTCTGTACCCAAATGGCTAGTTCTCCCTTTATTCTGTGTGATCTAACCTTGCAAATCAGTCTCCCATGGGGAACCTCGTCAATTGCGTTACTGAAGTCCATATAGGTCACACCTATCTGTCCATATCAACCCTCTGTTGCCTCTTTAAAAAACTCAGTCAAGTTTGTGAGACATGATTTCCCACGCACAAAGCCATCCATGCCACCATTCCTCGCCCACACCCCTGCAACTCACTAAGTCCCCATCTCTGTCCAACGCATTCCCTAACCACACACTCCCTTCTCCCTAATCCAATTCATTTACCCCTCCATCCCCTGTTATCTCCCTCCAATCACTTCCCCTTCTGCCCCCAACTTACATCTTGCCCACAGATCCCTCATTAACAGATACAATATATATCACAACATCAATGGGAAAAGAGTGCTTATCCATTGTTACATTGTTATCAATTGCATTGACGTTTTCCTGAGATTAGTTCAAAGGGCTTCAAACCAATTACTTTTGAATTGTCATCATACGTGTACAGAAGTGAAGTGACCACTTTGTGAAAGTTTACTGAGCACAGTGAGATAAATGACCCAACAAATCTCTCTCAATGGGAAAATGTTGATCAGAACATTTGAGGTCTTTCCACTCCAACATCCTCTTGTTACAGTGGGATCTTTTACCTTTGTTTGAGAGAGGGAAGTGCATCCTGGTTTTATCCAGTCATTTGGAAGGCCCATGTCCGAAACCAGAATTTTATGGCAACATTACAAATCATATCACCTAACAATTTTTAGGATTTCCCGTGTTGGCTTAATAGACGAATTGTACCTGCTATTACAGTTCACTACATTATGGTATTTAGCAGGAAGTCATAGAGTCATAGAGATGTATAGCATGGAAACAGACCCATCGGTCCAACCCGTCCATGCCTACCAGATATCCCAACCCAATCTAGTCCCACCTGCCAGCACCTGGACCATATTCCTCCAAACCCTTCCTATTCATATACCCATCCAAATGCCTCTTAAATGTTGCAATTGTACCAGCCTCCACCATATCCTCTGGCAGCTCATTCCATACACGTACCACCCTCTGCGTGAAAAAGTTGCCCCTTAGGTCTCTTTTATATCTTTCCCCTCTCACCCTAAACCTATGCCCTCTAGTTCTGGACTCCCTGACCCCAGGGAAAAGACTTTGCCTATTTACCCTATCCATGCCCCTCATAATTTTGTAGACCTCTATAAGGTCACCGATGCTCCAGGGAAAACAGCCCAGCCTGTTCAGCCTCTTCCTATAGCTCAAGTCCTCCAACCCTGGCAACATCCTTGTAAATCTTTTCCGAACCTTTTCAAGATTCACAGCATCTTTCCGATAGGAAGGAGACCACAATTGCACGCAATATTCCAACAGTGGCCTGACCAATGTCCTGTACAACCACAACGTGACCTCCCAACTCCTGTACTCAATACTCTGACCAATTAAGGAAAGCATACCAAACGCCGCCTTCACTATCCTATCTACCGGCGACTCCACTTTCAAGGAACTATGAACCTGCACTCCAAGGTCTCTTTGTTCAGGATACAATTCGGTTATGTTTACTTTAATGATGGAAAGGGATTAGCATATACCGCAGGGCAAGATTCTAGCTGGTGGAAGGGATTAGGCAGGATTTAGGATGCATAGAATGGGGAAGGAAACTGCACAGGATGGCTACAATTGAATTGTGGAGCTTATGCAAGGAACAGCTGCTGCAGATCCTTGATAAGTATGTACTGGTCAAGCACGGGAGCCATGGTTTACTAAGGAAGTTGAATCTCTTGTGAAGAGGAAGAAGAAGGCTTATGTTAGGATGAGATGTGATGACTCTGCTAGGGTGCTTGAGAGTGACAAGTTAGTCAGGAAAGACCTAAAGAGAGAGCTAAGAGCCAGAAGGGGACATGAAAAGTTGTTGGTGCTAGGATCAAGGAAAACCCTAAGGCTTTCTGTAGGTATATTAGGAATGACCAGAGTAAGGTTAGGGGGCAATCAAGGGTAATAGTGGGAAGGTGTGCGTGGAGTCAAAGAAGATGGGGAAACGCTAAATGAATACCTTTTGTCAGTATTCACACGAGAAAAAGACAATGTTGTTGAGGAGAGTACTGAGCTAAGGCTACTAGATGAGATTGGATTGAAGTTCACAAGGAGGTGTTAGCAATTCTAGAAAGTGTAAAAATAGATGAATTCCCTGGGCTGGATGTGATTTATCCTAGGATTCTCTGGGAAACCAGGGAGGAGATTGCTTAGCCTTTGGCTTTGATCTTTATGTCATCATGACTACAGGAATAGTATCAGAAGACTGGAGGACAGCAAATGTTCCCTTGTTCAAGAAAGGAAGTAGAGGCAAACCTGGTAATTATAGATCAGGGGGTTTTCCTTCGGTTGTGGGCAAAGGGTTATGAGAGATAGAATTTATAATAATCTTGAAAGGAATAAGTTGATTAGGGATAGTCAACATGGTTTTGTGACAGGTCGGTCATGTCTCACAAACCTTATTGAGTTCTTTGAGAAGGTGACCAAACAGGTGGATGAGGGTAAAGCAGTTGATGTGGTGCATATGATTTCAGCAAGGTGTTTGATGAGGTTCCCCAAGGTAGGCTATTTCACAATATGAGGCGTGGAATTGAGGGTGATTTATGGTTTGGATCAGAGAGGGTGGTGGTTGATGGGAAATGTTTATCCTGGAGTCCAGTTACTAGTGGTGTACCGCAAGGATCTGTTTTGGGTCCACTGCTGTTTGTCATTTTTATTAATGGCCTGGATGAGGGCATAGAAGGATGGGTTAGTAAATTTGCAGATGACATAAGGTCAGTAGAGTTGTGGATAGTGCCCAAAGATGTTGTACATTACAGAGGGACGTAGATAAGCTGCCAAGCTGGGCTGAGAGATGGCAAATGGAGTTTAGTAGGCAGAAAAGTGAGAGGTGATTTACTTTGGAAGGAGTAACAGGAAGGCAGAGTACTCTTAAGAGTGGAGATGAGCAGAGGGATCCCAGTGTCTAGGTACATAGATCCTTGAAAGTTGCCACCTAGGTTAATCGGGCTGTTAAGAAGGCATACGGTGTGTTGGCTTTTATTGGTAGAGGAATTGAGTTTCAGAACCATGAGGTCATGCAGCTGGACAAAACTCTGGTGCGGCTGCCCTTGGAGTATTGAGTACAGTTTTGGTCACTCCATTATAGGAAGGATGTGGAAGCTTTGGAAAGGCTTCAGAAGAGATTTACTCGGATGTTGCCTGGTATGGAGGGAAGATCTTACGAGGAAAGGCTGAGGGACTTGAGGCTGTTTTCGTTAGAGAGAAGTAGGTTGGGGGATGACTTAATTGAGGAGAAAGTGAGGTCTGCAGATGCTGGAGATCAGAGCTGGAAAAGCGCAGCAGGTCAGGCAGCATCCAGGGAACAGGAGAATCGACGTTTCGGGCATAAGCCCTTCTTCAGGAATGTAGAGGGAGGAAGAGAGCTTCTTCAAGGAAGGCATCCTTGTAAGAGGATTCGCAGTAGGTTGAAATCTTTGAGGAGAAAGTGAGGTCTGCAGATGCTGGAGATCAGAGCTGGAAATGTGTTGCTGGAAAAGCGCAGCAGGTCAGGCAGCATCCAGGGAACAGGAGAATCGACGTTTCGGGCATAAGCCCTTCTTCAGGAATGACTTAATTGAGACATATAAGATAATCAGAGGGTGAGATAGGGTGGACGGTGAGAGCCTTTTTCCTTGGATGTGATAGCTAGCATGGGGGGTCATAGCTTTAAATTGAGGGGTGATCGATATAGGACAGATGGCAGAGGTAGTTTCTTTACTCAGTAGTAGGGGAGTGGCACGCACTGCCTGAAATAGTAGTAGACTCGCCAACTTTAAAGGCATTTAAATGGTCATTGGATAGTGTGGTGTAAAATTCCAAGCAGTGGAATGTGGTGAAACGGTTAAAAAATTATGTCCCAATACATGTGTGAATCTAACCGGAATGGAGGTGTTGCTTAGTCCCGTGTGAATCTTATTACACACCTCCCCGTGTGAATCTTCTTATCTGTATGTAACCAGAATGGAATGTGTTTTTTAGCCTTGCGCTGCTGTTCACATGAATGTTTATATCTGGAAATGAGTATATCAGCTGGAAAAGTCTCCAGTTCGGTGAGTCTGCTCCGGGGTTACGTTTAACCGCCGAGCGTGGGTTGTTGGCAACCGCTCTACGAGAACTGACGGCTCCCAGTTCCGGTAACATGTAGAGTGAGTATAAGCCAGACCCGTTGTGGCGACGCTGCGGGGAATAAAATGCCCATATTCTAGCAGACTCGCCTCTTGGTCGTTTGTTCTGTGTCAGACTACTCTCCTACGAACCTGACCTTGAGAATTTTTTAAAACAGATAGGCATATGAACAACAATGGAATAGAGACGGTTAGATGGGCTTCAGCTTGATTTCATAGGTTGGTGCAACATTGAGGACCGAAGGACCTGTACTGCACTGTAATGTTCTATGTTCCTGACTCTACATAAATGTATTGGCCACAAGAGCACTTCAGAAGCTAGGAATAATGCGGAGAGTAATTCTCCCCAAGCTTGTTCGCCATTTACAGCCTAAAGTCAAGAGTGTGATGGAGTACTTCCCACTTGCTTGGATGAGTACAGTTTGACAACACTTAAGAAACTTTAAATTATCCAGAACAAAGCAATCTGTCTGATTAGCACCACATCGACAAACATTCATTCATTTCACCAATGCTTAGTAGGAGCAGTGTGTACTGGTTACATGATGAACTGTGGAAATTGACCAAAGCTAATTGTACTGCACCTTCTAACCCCATAACCACTTCCATCTGGAAGGATAAGGATAGCAGATACATGGGAACACGACTTGCAAATTACTGTCCAAGTCACTCGCTATCCTGACTTGGAAATGTATCGCTGTTTATTGCAGTGTTGCTGTGTCAAAATTCTGGAATTCCTTCCCCAGTGGCATTGTTGTGTACCTACAGCACTTCAGTGGTTCAAGAATCAGCTCACTATCTTTTGTTCAAGAACCAGCTCACTATCTTTTGCTGAAGGATAACCATGCACAATAAATATTGGCCTGACCAACAGCGTCCAGGTTCCTGAGAGAATTTCAAAAAACAATTGTGAAATCTTTAATGTGAGGGAGTGTTTCCTAATTTTTCTTCTGAAAGGCCTCACTGTAATTTTGTCTCTTTTTCCTGATTTTCCTCCGCCATTTCAGTAGTTCCCTCAGCAAATTAAAACAGAAAAGTTGCCATAATCTCAATATTTCATCCTCACTAACTGGAGCCCCTAGGGGTGTGTACTCAGCTCCCTACTGTACTCCCTGTATACCCATGACTGCATCGCTAAATACTAGACTAATGCCATTTACAAGTTCACTGATGACACCACCACAGTCGATTGAATCTCAGATGGTGATGACACAGACTACAAATGGGAGGTGGAAGACCTGGAAAAATGGTGCACTGAAAACAACCCAGCTCTCAATGCTGGTGAAACTAAAAAACTCATTATTGACTCTTGGCGGGATGTTACTCATGCCCCCCCCACACGTTAACAACACAGAGGTGGAACGAGTGGAGAGTGTCAAGCTCCTGGGAGTGGTCATCCACAACAAGCTTTCTTGGACTCTTCATGTTGATGCACTGGTTACAAAGGCCCACCAACATCTCTTCTTCCTCAGGCAGCTGAGGAAATTTGTTATGACGGTGAATACCCTTGCCAATGTTTTTAGATGGCCATCGAGAACATTCTATATGGATGTGTCACTACCTGGTATGGCGACTGTATCTTTCAAGATCAGAGATGGGTCACAGAGAGTGGTGTACTCGACCCGGACAATCACAAAGTCCAACCTCCCATCTATAGAGTCCATCTACTAGGCCCACTGTCAAGGAAAGGCCGCCAGCATTCTCAAAGGTCCATCCCACCCTGGCAATGTTTTTCTACAAACTACCATCGGGGAGAAGGTACAGAAGCCTGAGCACGGGACAGTTTATACCCTATTGTTGTTAGAATATTGAATGGACTTGCAAACTCTTAACATTCGCCTGTACCTGTGTTTTTGTTTTTGCTGCTACTTACCTATTACATACTTATCTTTGCTATTTAAATGTGTGATCTGCCTGTATGATTCGCAAGACAAAGCTTTTCACTGTGTCTCGGTACTCGTGACAATAAATTCAATTCAATTCAGAGCCTGTTTTAAGTCCTTAGAAAGAGACAATGGTGATAAGTTTAATCTGAGGGTCACCACACCTCAGGCGAGGGGTGAAGATGAAAAGGCAGGGCCTAATATTAATATCGACATTGATCTCATGCTGTTCAGCCAACTGAGCTAACTGACCCCTGAACAAGTGTTCCACTTATGATTACTACAGTTAGTAGATTGATCGTTTAATTGTGCTCTCAAATAAAAGAAGAATACTGCTGGAATTCTGAAAGCCAGAAGGTGCAGCAGAAAAATAGCCAGCTGGCATCTCTGGAAAGTGAAACACAGTTAACATTTCCCAAACTTGGCAATCTTAACAATTTTAATTATTCTTTGCATATTCAAGATGCTATAGTTTAATTGAGGTAGCATGTTTACCAATATTGTTCTGCTCTTTCTGCCTTATTGTAGAGGGCAGTTGTGCAGATGGATGAAGCAAGAGAGGAGCACATCACCCGACTGCTGAATTCTGTCCAGACACGGGGTGATTACAAAGATCAGCGTGCCTCAGTGTCAGCCGACTCTAGCAAGAACTGGAGGTAAGTAGATCAGCTTTTATTTTCGAAGTGTTTCTCTAAAATATAGCCATTTCGCATTCAATCCTCTATTGGGGTACACACATTAGTGTAGTGGTTTGTTGAAAAAAAAGTCTTCCTTTTCAGTAAGCTACAGGAAGGTCATACGGAGACTAGTTCAAGGCAATGTAGCAGTCACACTTGAAAGTTATGTACCCTTTTCCCATGTTAATTCCTGGGTTGGTGTGGTATTCCATACATCAACCTGGAGGGAACATTGTGGGCAAAGCCCTCTAGCCACGACTAAAATGAGCAATAAATAAATCGGATGGGTTTCCTGGTATCGATCCATATACCCAATATGACAAAAGTACAGTCTGCACAGATAACTTTACAATGTCGTCCTCACTAACATCTGGGAACTCATATCAAATTTGGGAGATCTGTACCACCGATTTCTCAAGCAACAACCTGACAAAGTAATATTCACCAAATCAGCAATACCAAAGAGTAATGACTATAGGCTGGTGAGCCTAACATCTGTCATAGATATATTGTTAGAATCCATTAAGGAGACTAACACGATGCATAGAAAATCATAACGTCAGGCAGTTACCATGGCTTTGTGAAAGGGAACAGGAGCTTAACAAATCGATTTGAGTTTTTAGAGGGAGTAACATGGTAGGTGACAGAGGGCAACCAGAAAATGTGGTGTACTTGAATTTCCAAAAGGCATTTGATAAGGTTGCTGTGTATTTAGGTGTGTAGGGAGTAACATGCGAACGTAGATGGGGGGATTGGCTAACAAATAGAGATTAATGGAGATTTTTCTGGTTTGCAGTTGCAACAAGTGACGTAACAGGGATCAGTTTGGGGCTTCAACTATTCCCAATCTATGCACCACTGTGAAACAATAGAGAGAATACTCGTTGAGACCAGAGCCAGGTCAATTATGTTCTAATGATGCAATTTACCCGATGGCTGAATCATCTCATTAATCCTACTCCTAAATTCTGTGTTCCTATATCTCACAGCTACAGTCCCAACTATCCCTACTATTCTAATCCCTGGTTCAGTCCTGCACCATTGGCAACACACTGCAGTACAATAGAGAGGAAGTGATTCTGGGAGTTGGACATTAATTCCAAGTCTCATGGTAAAGTCACACTGGGGCAAAGAAATCTGTTGGTCATCACCTCCTGCCTTCCCTGCTGAATACCACTAAGTGAATGAGCATAGCCAAAGAACAGAACTCTATTGGGGAGGTCTACAAAATCTTGCTTTCAGAGTAGGGTTAGTCTCAACCTTGCTGCATTGCCTCACAAAAGATCGATTCATAACACATTCAGCAAGGCATCATTTTCTCAATAATTTGTAATTTTATGGTTTAGGATTTTCTTCATTCTACTGTCACCATTTTTTTAAAAAAAGGTAACACTTAACCCTAATTCAGTGAGACATACAGGACATGCTAAATATGCTCGGAGCAATATTTAGCATACCTAAAAATGAGGTGTTTGATTGATGCAGCTACAAGATAGGACTCCAACATACTAATTTGTGGAAGCAGCATGCTGCAGACAAAGCTAAACTAAAAGATTTTGTGTGATCAAAGGTCTACTTGAGGATTGATGAAGCATGTGCCCAAGTCGCCGTTGATTTTTGGCTAAAAGCGCCTTCGTCTGTCTCAATTCATTGTTCGTGAAAATAGTACACGTGCAAGCAAACTTGGTAAATTTCCTGTGCCATATCAAAGACAGTGTGACGTTTTCCAGTGGCGTGATCCTCCCTTCCCCAACCCCTGATCAGCATTGAAATCACAGGCCCAACCAGTGTCAGTGCTTCCATTTTAGTGGTTTGATGAGGCTCGCTGAAGTGGGAGCATGTCAGAGAGTGAATTCAGGTTTAATGTGACAGTTGGATTTTGGTGGGTGCACTTTGTTCATAGTACATTTTGTTTGCCTGCTGTTCGCTGAGTGTAGTAAAAACAGATCTCGAACTGAGTACCGTGCTCCATGAAAGACTAGAGGCCAAATGGCCAGTTGAAAATTCATCAGACTGGATAAAGGAATCTTTTCAGCTGTGGTTTTTGAATGTTCATAAACACGTATGTATTTGAGGGCACTGATCAAGTTTTTCCATACATCACATTACCTTCTCAAAACTCACTATCACATTACCTTTTATTTAGAAGTAAATCCCTCAAAAACATTACCTGGGTAAAAGTTGATACTAACCTTTTGCTTAAAAAATGGATCACCAAACCTCTTTTGGTGCATAAATAAGTCCTGTTTGCAAAAAGGACTATATTCAGTTCAGTTTTCATTGGCTCACATTTTGCTTTTAATCATTAACAAAGTGATGAAAAGTTCCATTGTTGTCAAGTGGCACTGAGTCGTCAATAATCTGCTCACTGTGCTCTGTTTGGGTAGGCAAGAACCTCTCAACACCATATCTCATTACAATTTTGGTCTAAATGTAAACAAGATGTTCCGATCAACATCCAAGGTATTAGCATTGAACAGAAACTGTGTACCACCCCTTACACAGTGCAAGTCAGAAGATGGGAATTCTGCAACGAGTATTGCACCACCTGACTCCATAAACCTTGACCTCCATTAGATGGCACAATCTTAGTTAAGGGAATACTCTTAATAGTGAGTAGCGCTCCAACAGCAGCCCAGAAGCTAAACATCTGTGTATGACAAAGCAGTCTGTTTCAGCAATAATCCATCTGTCACCTGAAACATTGTCTCTCAGTACCGTCAGCATACAGTGGTTGCAGTGTGTACTATTTGCAAGATGCACTACAGCAATTCATTAAGCGTTCTTCAGAAGCACCTTCCAAACGTAATCTCTACAACCATGAAGATCAAGAGCACCAGGCACATGAGGTTAACACGACTTCCTTCAGTGCTGGGTTAAAATCTTGGAATTCCTGCCTTCCAACATAATGGGACTATTCTTCAGATCAACCACTCTTGTTCAAGAGCTCTACTTTCATACCCACAACTTGTGGGTACTAAATGATGGCCTTACCAGTGAGGCCCACATTTGAGAATGATTCATATTTTAAAAAAAATTGTAGGAACTTCCAGGACACTTACTAAGGTGTTTGTCCCCATATCTGGTCTAGTTAAAAGGCTTTTAAATTTACTGTGAGGTTGTTCTTGGTCCACTTTTTATTTGTCTACTTTAAATGTTTGCCCTCCTTTCCTGCTTACCATTTCCAGATGGATGCAGATGCCACTCTAATTTGGTTGGAAGTATATTTTATGCAGTGCGGTGATAAGTTACTTCCTTTGTTTTGTCTTAACCTGACATGTTGAAGCTGGATAAATATGAACTTCTGTTCTATTAATCTTGGCCTGAACACTGAGGGATGATATGGGATTCACCGCAGACCTGGCTGATAAGGGTGTGTGCACTATGCCCTCCTGGGATGCAAGGCTGAATTTATTTTAGCATCTAATGCATTTTGCCAGTGAATCCTCAAGGGGAAGGTGACAGATGTTTGTGAAGGAATCTGTACTGAGGGGAGATCTGTTTTTGGGCAGTTGAGCAAGAGTGAGCATTGTTGATTTAGTTTTGGTGAAATCTGATGGGTTTTGTGAGGGTTGGGGGAAGCAAGTGCTGAAAGTATGGAATTAAACAGCAAATGTTTAAAATACATATTGAAGTGGTTAACACAGATGGAGTGTCTGTCTATAATGTTAACCTACCTATTCAGGTACTCACTTATTTACATTTCCAAATAAATCTGTCCAATGTAACTTATTAATGACAGTTTTTCCTCTGCGGGTCTCTGCACATATTCCAGGCTGGCACTTTGGTTCAAAATAATTTGAGAACTGCATTATTTGATTTGCTACGTTTTGGCTGAAAGATTGGCAAGGGTACCCTGGACCTGTTTGCCTGTTCAGGCAGGTGCAAACGTTCCCATGGCGGAATTCAAAAAGGAGGGAGTTCTGACTTTTTAATTAAGATATAGCCTTCAACCAACATCAATAAAACACATAATCTGGTTACTTATGTCCACAATGTTTGTGAGACCTTGCTGCTTTCACATTGGCTTGCTTTTCCCTATATTACAACAATTCAAAAAATTTGGTGTTGTGTAATGTTTTGCAATATCCTGAGGTTATGGAAAGCACAATAAAAATGTTGTTCTTTATTTATCCGCCACCATCACTGAAGCAGATTAGCTGGTTTTCTAACTCACTACTTTCTCTAGCAAACTTTTGATAGGTTTCTGAATATTATTTCTCCCCCCTTCCCACAACCCACAGGAGTGCATGTCCCTCTACATCAACCATCAAGGAAATTAAACCAGAGACCAGTGCTGATCTAGAGTACCTCTTTGAGACCATTACTCAGGATGTGTTTTTGGATGAAGAACTGAGGGAAGACCTTATGAAGAAGAAATCGAGCTTGAGATACTTGGATATGAAGGTAATAATGTTAGTGTTTTGATCAGTTAAGATGATGGTATGTCACAAAAAATAAATGGCGGGGAACATAATCACACCATGGTCTAACCTGTGAAGCCCAACCCTTAATAGTTTGTCATCCTGTATTTCTTTCCTCTCCAAAAAAGTGTCAGTGATTTGTAACACATTCCATATTACCAGTGTGATATGATGTGTAGAGTTGCTAGCTGTTCAGAAGGAAATTTTATATACTGGCTGTTGCAGTTGGTTAAATGCACTCTACTTTCACCCTGGGATTTAAATTCATCCAGATTCACAAACAAAAATCATCTTTGGTCTGTTTGTAAGTGGTCCATGTGAATTGAGTTCACGACGGTTCCTTGGTAGTCATCTATGTCACACAGCTGTACATAATTCAAAAGCTTCTTTCAGAGCACATAGAATTCTTGCAGGAAATAGAAAGGAGATTAAAAAATTTTACTGAGACAATTGAAAGGCAATTTTCAGAGTAATGTCATTCAACTAGAGTTAGAATCACATATAATAAGAGGTCCTTTGGCCCATTGTGCCTATGCTAGTTCTTTTAAAGAAGTATCCAATTAGTCCCATATCATCATCTGCTATGTCTGAAGACGCTGCCGATGACTTCATGGTCAGTTCATGTAACGTACCAGGAGACCACTCAATCAATTATGTTGTGTCTGTAGTAACATTTGATAGAATCTAGTGTTATTTTAACTAGACAACCAGATGATCAGAATTATGAGCAATCTTCAGTAAGATATTTTTTAATGGTTAAATTTTAGTATCTTTGAAAAGCTCTTGCGTAGAGGTACCAATTGGATCTGAATATATCTTAGTAAAAGCTTCAAGAACCTGCAAGCACTACCAAGCTGAAATTTCCCACAGAAAATGGTGGCAGTATTGTGACATTCTGTCAACTTCTGTAAAGAGGAAAAATCTGACAATAATACGAGCTGAAGAGTCTAAAACTGGACTGTTTAATTTCTCTTTGCAACAGAAACATCAGTAACAGCTCTCGCTTGCATAGTTCCTTCAATATAGCCATTAAAAAGTCCCAATGTGCTTCACAGCAATGGTTAAACAAAAATAGGATTTGGTACTAAACCACCTAGCGTAAAACATGTAGCTTTTTAGGGAGGGAATTCCGCAGTTAAAAGCAGAAACAACAGTGGTGAAGGAAATCTGTGACTGACTAATGAATTGCTTTTTTTTATTTCCAATATATTTATTTCTGGGTTTTAATTTTGCTTTTCCTGGTGCTGGCCACAGTCTGAATCCAATTAGCCAAAATAAAACATTGGATTGACATTGTAAAAACTAGACATATAGAATTTATTTCACAACTGTGGAGCACTTTAGTCAGAATCTAACTTCCTTGCTTTAGATGTTTATATATGATGGCAGTAACATTGTAACTTCTTAATCTATATTATTCCTATTTTATTTTCTCCAGCGATTTCGGGAGAAACTCCCTTCTTACGGTATGAAGAAAGTAAGTGATTTATCTTTGTATTAATTATCTTAAGTGGGCAGTTTGCTGTTGTATTTTAGAAAGTATATGCTACAAATCAAAGAAAGCCATGAAGTTGGCTGGAGCACCAGATCTGACTTTCCCAGGGAACTCCCTCAATCTGATGGTAACACTGAGGTAATTTGGCTCCATAGTGTTTATTTTTATATACCTCATAGAATTTCACAGTATGGAAGGAAGCTGGTTGGTCTCATTCTCCATTGCCCTCTGAATTCGTCATTTTCAAATATATATCCTGCACTTTATTTAAAAAAAAATGTCTCTGTGGAACCTACCTTCGTCACTCCCCCAGGCAGTGTATTTGAAATCCTAACGACACTGAATTACCATATATACTCGAGTGATAGTCCAATTTTTTTACTAGTTTTTAAGTTAAATTTATTACGTGGATACTATTTTTGAGGGGCTGAAACTCATGCCTGTCAAAATTCATACCGTAACATTAGCAGCAGCCCAATTTATCTGTAAACGAATACAGAAAGAAAAAATGCATTATGGTAATTCTGTACACATGGAGCAGAACACAACAGCCAACGAACTGGAAGACCGGGAGCGGAGGGAAACAACTGGCAAACTGTAGCGTAATGTGATCGCTGGCACACTGACTCATAAACATTGATCTGTTATCTGTGAAGAACTAGGGCTGGACTTTACAGGAGATATATGAAAAGTTCCAGATTATTTGGCCAAAAAAATAGAGGATCGACTTTTACAAGAGATTGACTATTACTCTAGTATATATGGTAAAAGGTTTCTTCTTATCTCTTTCCTAGCTGTCTTGCTGACAATATTGACATTGTGACCCCTAGTTACTGAAGTACCAACTCGTGGAAACATAAATCCTTCTGTACCCTGTGAAAATTATTCATAATTTTGAACACCTCAATAGAATCGTCTCTTAATCTTCTCTGCTTCAATGAGAATAAGTCCATTTTTTCTGATCTTTGCATGAATCTAAAATCATTCATTCGTGCTATTATTCTAGTAAACTCCATTGCCTTTGCTTCAGGGCTTTGGCATCTTTCCTTTAAATAATTTGTTTTGTAGTATATATTGATGGTCCCCATAGCTGCAGTCATAGTAAAGGTTATTAATCTAACGACAGTAACTTTGCTAATGATGAGCAATTGAGTTGGATTTTTTATATTTACAGACAGCCATCTTTTTTTAAGAGGTAATCTTGCACAGACATTTATAGCTGGGGAGATGATCATATGGAAATTCATAAGGAAGTAAGGGCAAAGTAAACCTGTAGATGGAAGAGATGCTAGTTTTAGAAAACAGGTAGGAGTATGCCAAAATAATCAAGGAGAAGTTTTGCAATCCAAGCCCTAATATAAATCAATTGACATCCGCTGTAGTAAAACTGGATATAGTAAAGCCGATTGCTGCAAGTTAAATGAGAGATGGATTGCAATTGTAAAATGTCGGAGGAATCTTCAGAAAGCAGGACATTTGAAAAGGAAATTGATGTTCATATTGGCAGTAATACAAAGAACATATTTTGTTTGAAGTTACTAAGAAGGGAGAAATAGTTCAGGGTAGTCATGCAAATTCTTTTTGTAAATATTGGCAAGGAAAATCAGCTTTTTGGAGGGTCTGAGTTTTTATCTCAAAAAGAGGAGATATTTTCTTTTGCTTTGAATCAAGGAGATAAGCCATTTAAAAATTGAGACACACTTGAACAAGCTGGTCATTGATACTGGCTGATGACACTTTTGATGTTCCAGAGCGATCACAGAATGTTTTACAGGTACACAGAGCTTTCAAACCAGTCTCGTGATGAAATATTATTGGATATTGTGAAACCAATTCCAATCGAAGCATTTGACTTCATTCTTGGAAATGACCAGGCAATTTCTAGGAAATTGGCGTCAACAAGGATGACGGAAGGACCAGCAGAGATATTTAAACAAAAAAGCTGCAGTGTTACGAGAGCTACACGCGGATTGTTTCGGACTCTGGTGTGGCTAGATTCAGGCCCGTAGATTTTCTTTCATTCATTCTATGAAGCAGGGAGATGTTTTGGAAATTTAGTTATTGGATACATTTTTCAGAAATTTAACTGAAAAGGATGAAGGTAAAGCTAATGAGTGTGGTGTATTTAGCCCATCTTCTATAATGCCACAAACTGATTCAGCATTGATAGAGTTGTACTAGAAATTGAATCAGTATCCATATCAGAGTGTTCTTTCTTGAAAAGCAAAATGTTAATGAGAAAACAAAAACTACTTCAAACACCAGCAGATGAGGAATGAACAGTGATTCATCAAGTAGTAGTTGCATCTTAGTATTGTATTTTACATGCGTGGCTCATGAAATTCCAAAGGTTGGACACTTGGGTATTAGGAAAACACAGGCTAAAATATTGAAACCTGATTATTGGAGAAAATGAGGACTGCAGATGCTGGAAATCAGAGCTGAAAAATGTGTTGCTGGAAAAGCGCAGCAGGTCAGACAGCATCCAAGGAGCAGGAGAATCCACGTTTAGGGCATAAGCCCTTCTTCAGGAAGGGCTGAAGAAGGGCTTATGCCCGAAACGTCAATTCTCCTGCTTCTTGGATGCTGCCTGACCTGCGCTTTTCCAGCAACACATTTTTCAAACCTGATTATTAGCCAGGATTGCATGAAAATGTGGTAAGTTTATGAATAAAGCAGTTTGTATCTTTTGCTTATCATTCACAGTTCCAAGATGCATTGAAAATGTGATATAAAATTTTGATCATGATTAGAACTTACTGTCAGGAATTCTTTTGTTATTGTTCTCCATTGTGGATGTTCCTAATGAGTCCAAGGATTTAGTGCTTTGAACTACTATTTGGGCAGGAAGTGAAAAGACTCACCTTTTAAGTTAAAGAAACATTCTTCAACCAGAGACTCAGAAATTATGCTTCTAGTCTGTATTTCGAATTTGAGTGAATTTGGCCAATGGATGTAATTTGGCTAAAAAGCATCTGAAATGACCATAACAGTGAAACCTCGAACAGATAAAAATTTTAAAGTTTGAAATTTTGCTGCTGCAACTAAGGTACCGAAGGGGCTCTGTTACCTGAAGGACACAGGAGCAGGTGTATTTCGTTTGGGTAATCGAATTCCGAGTAACACAGTCAGCCGCGCATTGGGACCTTGCACTCTTTTGTCGAAAATCTGAAGTTCAATTAATTGAATACCAGATAATCAAAGTTCCTCTGTATTTGTGTTTTTATCTTTCTCTGGGGAATCATTAAAAGCAAGGTTCACGGGGTCTTAACAAATCAAAAAGAAATTGAGAGTTGTTAAATATGTGGTGAGTACTGGAGGAGAGACAATCAGTGCTTGTAATATTAATTTATTAAATATATACGATGACAGATGACGTGCTTATGGTTTATCTTTCAAAGACGCTCTTGCAGTTATACTTAAGAGGGCTATTATAGAATTTTATATCCGTTTCTTTGAATAGGCCAGAAAAAATGGTTTTGCTCATTGTGATACTAATATGGCGGATGCATTAACTGAGACATCTTTATAGACTCAATCGAGAGGGCTTAGCTCAAGTGAGGGGATTAAGTGCATGATGGACAATATTATTGAACCAAATCAAGGTAGCTGAACATAAACAATCATGATGGAGCCAAATCAGGGTGGGTCACAAAGGTTGTGAAGTCTCTCGCAATGTCAACACGATAATAAAAGTGGGCTTGTATTCTATTACGAAATTGGAAAATGCTTTGAACAAATTAGTCATGTATGAATATCACAAAAGCAAAAGGATACTAGCAAGTTCCATTAACGAATATAGCCAAAAAAATCAGCTTTTGTAGCATTGGGTAGAGTTGATCAGTGGAAAGTCATGCTGTTTGAAATTTAATTGTGTTTTTTGAAGAAATAGCAAAGCGATTCATGAGAGCAGAGCACTTGACTTCAGTAAGGTAATCGACAAGATTCCCCATGGGAGGTTGGTTAGCAAGGTTAGATCTCTTGAAATACAGGGAGAACTAGCTATTTGGATACAGAACTGGCACAAGGTAGAAGACAGGGTGGTAATGGAGGGTTGTTTTTCAGACTAGAGGCCTGTGATCAGTGTAGTGCCACAAGGATCTGCTGGGTCCACTACTTTTCATTATTTTAGATAAATGATTTGGATGTGAACATAAGAGGTATAGTTAGTAAGCTTGCAGAAGACACCAAAATTGGAGGTGTAGTGGACAGCTTCCCTCCGATTACAACAGGATCTTAATCAGATGGGCCAGTGGGCTGAGGAGCGGCAGATGGAGTTTAATTTAGATAAATGCGAGGTGCTGCATTTTGGGAAAGTAAATCTTAGCAGGACTTATACACAGAATGGTAAGGTCCTGGGAATGTTGCTGAACAAAGAAACCTTGGAGTGCAGGTTCATAGCTCCTTGAAAGTGGAGTCACAGGTAGATAGGATAGTGAAGAAGGCATTTGGTATGCTTTCCTTTATTGGTCAGAGTATCGAGTACAGGAGTTGGGAGGTCATGTTGTGGCTGTACAGAACATTGGTTGGGCCACTGTTGGCATATTGCATGCAATTCTGGTCTTCCCATTGGAAAGATGTTGTGAAACTTGAAAGGGTTCAGAAAAGGTTTACAAGAATGTTGCCAGAGTTAGAGGATTTGAGCTATAGGGAGAGGTTAAATAGGCTGGAGCGTCGGAGGCTGAGGGTTGCCCTTCTAGAGGTTTATAAAATCATGAGGGACATGGATACAGTAAATAGACAATCTTTTCCCAGGGTTCGGGGAGTCCAGGACTAGAGGGCATAGGTTTAGGGTAAGAGGGGAAAGACATAAAAGAACCCTAAGAAGCAACTTTTTCACTCCGAGGGTGGTATGTGTATGGAATGAGCTGCCAGAGGAAGTGGTGGAGACTAGTTTAATTGCAACATTTAAAAGATATCTGGATGGGTATGTGAATAGGAAGGATTTGGAGGGATATGGGCTGGGTGCTGGAAGGTGGGACTAGATTGGGTTGGGATATCTGGTCGGTCTGGACAAGTTGGACTGAAAGGTCTGTTTCCATGATGTACATCTTTATGTCTCTAAATGAAAACACATCAGTGTTCCAACAATTAACTAGTAATGTTGTTGAAGGATTACTTAACTGTTAGTTACATCAACAATTAGGCTGTTGGTAGCCAAACCTAGTAGGAACATTTGCATCTTTGGCTGAACTGTTTGAGCAGCTACAGAGAACCAGTTTGGATATATATCTGGCTAAGTATGCATTTTCCTCAGCAAAGCTGATTTATTTGGGCTACACTGCAACAAGGCCAAGCAGCACCTAAAAATGTTAAAGTGCAGGCTATTTTGGAATTTCCTGTGCCAAAGACAAAATGCTTGATTTTTGTTTAATTTTGGCATGAGTGGTTTTTGTTGCAAGATTGTTTTGGACTTCATTGCTGCATGTTTAATAGGTTTGTTGAAGAGAGGCAAAACATTTGATTGAATGCAAAAGTGTCAGTGTTTTTGAAAACATGAAAGTTGTCCTGACAACCACACTGATTTTTAATTGTGTTGAATTACACAAGACCATTCAAACTGGCTGTCAATGCCAGTGACACTGGGGCTGTTTGTTGGAAGATGACAAAATGAGGATTGAATGGCTTGTGATTTGATTTTTCAATGAAACTGACTGCATGTCAGCAAAATTAATTTACAGCGGAGAAAAAGATGTTTCAATCTTGGCTCTATAGCATTTGTCACCTATAGTGTGGAAGATTCCATTGTTTATTCTGATCGCAATCCTTTAATTTTCTTGGAAAAATTTGGGCTAAGAATTTAAAATTATTCAGTGGAGCTTAATTCTGCAGCCATATAATTTGAAAGTTTTTCATGAGCCTGGGAAACAAATCTTAACAATGGGCACTTTATCAAAAGCACATTTAGAAGGACAGAGTGATGGAGTGCACATAGACTTATGCAAAATATAGTTGCTGATTAACTCCTTGTATGCTTAATGTTAATATATTACTACTGTTAGTGCGACATGGAAGTAGTTCTAAACGCAAGTTTTGCTGAGTAATAAATGCTTCTGAAACTTAGATCACAGCTCCCCAAAGAAAAATGAAAACATAAGGTGTGTGATTTATATTTATTTTAGTATCATTTTGTTTGGAGATTGGATTGTGAGCTAGTGGTGTGTTGGTCTTTGTCTATTGATTTTATTGATTAAATAGAAGTCTATTGATTAAATTTGTAAGTAGCCATGACCATTTCGTTTAAAATGCAATATGACAGAGGGAGTGCTGGTGGAGACTGATGAGATTTTATTTTTGTTGGGAGAGTTTTTACTTGCGAGACAGAACCAGGTCTGGTATCGCTCATTAGGCTTTGGCTAGAAGAATCTGGATTTTTTTTGACTTGGGGAGGTGACACTGATACCTTGAAGAAAGCCCTTTCAGCTCAGATTGGCAGAAGTCATGGCTAAAACCAGACAGTTGTGCCTGAAGAAGAGAGACAATATCGAGCCATTCAGAAATAACATCCATCATTGTATGTTTAGTTTTAGTTTGAAAGTTCAGATAAAAAGTGGGGTTGGTCTAAAACCCTGAATGAGTTATTTGAAGCGTGGAACATTGAAGATCAGATATATGAAGATTTGAATAGCCCATCAGATTCTTGAGACTGGGAATTGAAGCCATAGTTAAATAAGACCCTGTAGGGTATGGTGGTGAAGGGAATTCCCCCTCCATATGAGTACTGAGGAGGGGTGCTGTTGGGGAATCATTAGGATTGTATTTTACCATGAGTTTCAAAAATTTTAAATTTGAGTTGTATGTAAATAGCTTGGTTTATTCTATTTTGTTCTTCTCATTGGGAGAATAAATGATTGCTTAATTGTTAAACTCAAATCTACAGCATTGTGTGCATGTGCTTTAGTGAAAGACCACCTTGTTTAAAGCAAAACAAAAAGAAAATGCACAAAAGTTATAGTGTTGTCCCACCAACAGCACTGAGATAAAGGTCCAACCATTCTTTTAAAGGTGTTGAATTAGTAATAAATATTTTGTCAGGACACTGGAATGAACTTCCCTCTTATTGTTCAGGTTATGCTGTGGGATCCTTTGCACCTGTTAAAGGGGCAGACAGGGGCCTGAGTTGAATGTCTTATCTGAAAGATAGCGCCAATAGGAATGAAACCAAAAGTAGCACAATTGCATTGACAGGCTTCATGCAGAGGCAAGAAATTGGATCCTACAATAATCAGATTGAATAATGAGCAATGATAATTTGAGTGTGAGCACCGTAGTATCTTGAATGTAGGCCTTGACTAACCTTGTGTTTTCTTTCATACCACATTTGCACTGCAGGAAGTTATAGACTTGATCAATGAAAATCAGGTGCTTGTCATAAGTGGAGAAACAGGTTGCGGGAAAACCACACAGGTGACCCAGTTCATTCTGGATGACTACATTGAGAAAGGCAAGGGTTCTCTGTGCAGGGTTGTGTGTACCCAGCCTCGACGGATCAGTGCAATCTCGGTAAGTCTGGCTAATTGTTTTGGCTTTTGTTTGTTTCAAGTACTTGATTTGGCTAGGATGTCCAGACAGTAGCCTGTGGCCCATGTGCTGCATACAAGCCTTGGTTTTTCACACTACGCTCCAGTAACTGATGCTTAGTGCACCGCGGAGCAAAGTTACCATCCGGCAGCACAGATCAAGCACTGGCATTTAGAACGAGTTCAGTTTCCAAAATATGAATGTATGAGCACAATTTAGAAATTGTCTTCTAAATTGGTAATGCACTTCACAGACTTTTTTTAAAAAACTTAATTCAAGCAGATAACTGATCTTTGAGGAAGCATTTTAGTATAATGAGAATAAGTAATGATGCATTTTTAATTGTTGTAATAATTGAAAGATGCCTTTTCTAAACTAAAGCAGTCCTTAACTTTGACATACACAAAAGCATCAAGTTAATTTATTTGGACCCCATAATGTGGGAGCATGAGTTGTGCACTTTAGCAGGACCAATAGAGGAACTGATTATGTTATTTAAATAGGGAAAGGTTGCAAAAAGCTACAGCATGGATTTGGAGGTCCTCAAGCTTAAGTCACGAAGCTAGCCGAGAAGTTCAGGTGATAGGGAAGGCAAATGGAATAGTGGCCTTTATTTCAAAGGGAATGGAGTACAAAAATAGAGAAGTCTTACAGCTAAAGCTTTAAGACGCTAATTCGGCTACAGCTGGAATACCATGCATAGTTTTGGTTTCCTCATGTAAGGCATTGGAAGCAGTCCAGAGAAGATTCACTCGGCTGTTCACAGGTTTGGAGGGACTGCTTCAAGAGGGGAGGTTGTGGAGGTTGGGTTTGTACTCATGGGTGTTCAGAAAAATGATGGATGACCTCATTGAAACATATAAGCTTCTTCGGGGGCAAATTCCTGCAAATCCTAAGATTATAGCCTGGAGTGGTGTCATTTTCTCAATACTAACTATTGCGTTAAAGTGTTGTTAGCTTTGAAATAGTTTTGCTGCTAAGTTTACCATTCTGTAATCTCAGTGCCTGTTTACAAGTGAGGTCTGGTCATTTATGTTCTGACATAAACGGCAATGTTCCCAAAAAGCGAATGTGGATTTGCATGGTCCAATTTAAATGGCAGCAGTAAGTAACATTACCTATTGCAGTTCAATTCACCCTGTAAAGCTCTTTTCTTCGTGGAGAATTAAGATTCATTGATGTTTTTAATTTTCTCTGGGAGTGTATCGCTGGCAAGGTCAGCAGTTGCCTATCTAAAATTGTCCTTGAACTGAGTGGTAGGATGTTTCAGAGGCAATTAAGAGGCAACCACGTTAATGTGACACTGGAGTCACGTGTAGGCTAGACCAGATAAGTTTGGCAAATTCCTTTCTCTAAAGGGTATTGGTGAATTGGATGGATTATTGTGACAGGTAATGATAGCTTCATGATTCCAGAATGCATCCATTGAATGGAACTTCCCCAGCTGCCGTGATGGGATTTGAACCTGTATCAATAGAGCATTCTCCTCTGCCTCTGGACTACTGCTCCTGTGAAATTGCCATCACCGCACTGTGTATTCCATTGGGTAGATACAGAGAAGTTTCTGAGGAGGGATTTGAACACACAAAAAAAACTTAAAATTAAAGCCAGGGCATGCAGGAGTGAAATGAGGAATCACCTTTTCAGTAGGTAGTGCAAAGCAAGTCAGCCCAGGAGCTCTTTTGGACCTTTCAAGACTGAAAACAGTGGATTTTGTTTGGGTGAGAATATTGTGAAATAATGGAGCAAAGGCTGTAAGGTTAGGGCTGAATGGCCTACTCTTATTGTTGCCTGTAAGTGTCATTTTATTTTTGCACTTTCAGATAGCTGAGAGGGTCGCAGCAGAAAGAGCTGAAGCCTGCGGTGAAGGGAACAGTACTGGCTACCAGATTAGGTTACAGAGGTTAGTACCACCTGTTTGTTAACTCATGGGAGTTGGATTAAGGCATGATTAGTGCTCGTGAATTGTTCATTAGGATAGAAGTTGGCCATTCAGCCTATTGAGCCTGCCCCACCATTCAGTACGATCAGAGCTGATCAATCACTTCACTGCCTTTTACCTGCCATGTCCCCTTAGTGACATTGCACTTCGTTGAAGTGCCCCCTGGTTTTAGACTTCCCAACCAGGCGAAACATGTGCATCCAACCTATCTATCCCATTAAATATTTTGTAAATTGTTGTGAATCATTCCTCGAAGCTATGGAGGATACAAGCCCAGTTTGCCCAAACTCTGTTTGGAGGGCAGTCTTGCCATCCTGCGATCAAGTCTGGTGAATCTTTGTTACACTCCCTTCATGGCAATAGTATCCTTCCTGAGATAAGGAGCCCAATGTGCATACAGTACATAATCTAACTCCACTTCTCTCCAGTTGCATCAAGATTTCATTATAACTCAATTGAAATCCTGTTTTATATCTTCCTCACAACATGCATTCTCACTTAGTTTTGTCTCATCTGCAAATTGTAAGTATTACATTTAGCCCACCTCCAAATGATTCCTGGGGGCCTGAAGTACTATACCCCACTGCTTGCAACCTGCCAATGCAAGAAAGACCCTTTTAATTCCAACTCTGTTTCAGTTGTGCCACGGATGAACTTGGTTACCAGATGCTGTACAGTCTGTTTTGATATAACATGATAGTTCCGTTCCCATGCAATCCGTGTTATAAGAAAATCGAGTAATAGCAGCACCCTCCAAACCAATGGGACTGGAATTGCATTGTAGCCAATACAGTTAAGAAAAGTTCGCATTCTACAAATAATGGTCTAAATTCTTCAGTTGTGTTATAGCCAATCTGCATTGAAGAAACTCGCGTTCTAGCAGAACCAACTCTAGTTCAAAGCGTCAGGTGCCGCCCAATAATGTGTACATGTCAGGTGATTTGAGCGTGTCCATTGATCAAATAGTTCCTTTTGGTTTGTGATCAGGCAAACTAAATGCGGAACAGCAATAGCACTAGGTGAGATGGTTTCTACTCCTCTAGTCACTATTGTTATCCTGCCTGTTTTGCTGGTTATAGATCTGTAAACTAATACATGGCCTGACGAAGAGAAAAACTGCTTGTATTTGTTGAGCACTCAAGAAATAAGCTTCCTGTTGGAACATCACTGTCTGGAATTGCTTGATGTATATACATAGTACTTCTCAATTGACATCTTTAATAGAAATGTACAGGACATTGGTTAGGCCACCTTTGGAGTGCTGTGTGCGATTCTGGTCTCCCCTGCTACAGGAAAGATGTTGTGAAACTTGAAAGGGTTCAGAAAAGTTGTAAAAGGATTTTGCCAGGGTTAGAGGGTTTGAGCTATAGGGAGAGGTTGAATAAGCTGGGGCTGTTTTCCTTGGAGTGTTGGAGGCTGAGGGTTGATCTTACAAAAGTTTATGAAGTCATGAGGGACATGGATAGGGTAAATAGACAAGGTCTTTTCCCTGGGGTGGGGTGTCCAGAACTAGAGGGCATAAGTTTAAGATGAGAGGAGAAAGCTTTAAAGGGACCTAAGGGGCAAATTGTTTCATGCAGAGGGTTGTGTGTGTATGGAATGAGTTACCAGAGGGAGTGGTGGAGACAGGTACAATTACAAGATTTTACAACATTTGAAAGACATTTGGATGGGTATATTAATAGGAAGGATTTAGAGGGGTTTGGACCAAATGCTGGCAAATGGGACTGGATTTGTCTTGTATACCTGGTCGGCATGGGCAAGTTGGACTGAATGTTCTGTTTCTGTGCTGTACATCTCTCTAACTCTGGCATTCTGCTTTGGGAAAACAAACATCAGTTGTGCACATTGAGAAAGAATTTGCATTGAAATCATAGATCTGATGACTCCGCTTGCGTTCTCTCCCACTCTGTCTCCCTCTCTTTTTTTTCCCCCCCTCCACTATTCCCTTTCACCCACTTTCTTATCATGAATCAATTAATCTCTGCCTTAAATAATCAAAGACTTTCTTCCTTCCAAAGCAGAGTTCCAAAGACACTCAATTCTCAGAAAAAGACTCCTCATCTGTCTGTGTTAAATGGATGATCTGTTATTTTTAAACAGCAACTTTGCGTTCTAGGTTCTCCTGAGAACATAGAACAATACAGCACAGAACAGGTCCTTCGGCCCACGATGTTGTGCCGAACATTTGTCCTAGCTTAAGCACCTATCCATGTACCTATCCAATTGCCGCTTAAAGGTCACCAATGATTCTGACTCTGCCACTCCCACAGGCAGCATATTCCATGCCCCCACCACTCTCTGGGTAAAGAACCTACCCCTGACATCCCCCCCTATACCTTCCACCCTTCACCTTAAATTTATGTCCCCTTGTAACACTCTGTTGTACCCGGGGAAAAAGTCTCTGACTGTCTACTCTATCTATTCCGCTGATCATCTTATCAAGTCACCTCTATCAAGTCACCCCTCATCCTTCGCCGTTCCAATGAGAAAAGGCCTAGCACTCTCAACCTATCCTTGTACGACCTATTCTCCATTCCAGGCAACATCCTGGTAAATCTCCTCTGCACCCTCTCCAAAACTTGCACATCTTTCCTAAAATAAGGCGACCAGAAAAGGAAGGAAACATCCTTTGCATATCCATCCTGTCAAGACCCTCAGGATCTTTTATGTTTCAGATGCAGTTGCTTCTTGATCAAGTTGCCAAACAATAGCCTATTCTCTGAATCATACTTACAATGTTCCAGACAACACCATCAGTCACCTTGGATATGCCCTGTCTCACTATCAGTACAGATGTGGTATCTGTGTGATATACAGCCAAACAGGGATTGTACTGGAAGTCCTCAGCACTGACTGTGGAACCGTGAAGCCTGATGGCACCAGGTCAGAACATGGTCAAGGAAACATCTTGCTGATTATGAATCAGCACCATTTGGAGAAAGCACTGAGGATGGAAAGGGACTTCACTCTCCATCCCCAAGAGTGGCTCAGCAGCACTGCTACTGACTGAGCTTAATGAGTCGTAAAGGACTCACCTGCTGGATCTGCCATGTCTGTGGCAATTGGTGAAGAAATTAAAAAGTAAAAAGTACTTGATCTCATCCTATCAGACTGACCTGCTACAGATGTATTTGTCCTTGATATAGTGACCATCGCACAGTCCTTTCAGAGGCAAAGTCCCATCTTCATGGTGAAGATATCCTCTGTGTTATGAGGCACTACTGCTTTTCTAAATGGGATAGAGTTTAAACAGATTTGCCAACTCAAGATTGGGCATGAATGAGGTGCTGTGAACTGTCAGCAGCAGCAGGATTGTACTCTGATATAATCTCTAACCTCAAGTCCTGACATCTTCGTTCCTCTGCACCATCAAGCCAGTGATCAACTCTGGTTCAATGAAGAGTGCAGGAAAGCATGCCAAGAGCAGCACCAGCAGATATAGCAATGACAAGTCAGCCTGGTGAAGCTATAACACAAGGTAAGCAGCAAGTGATAGGTAGGAATAAGCAATTCTCCAGCCAGCTAATAAGATCTAAGTTTGCCAGTCCTGTCACATCCAGTCATGAATGGTGCGGGAAAATTAAGCTGCTCATCAGCAGAGGAGGCTTCACAAATATCCCCATTCTCTAAAATGGGAGAGCCCACCGCGTTAGTGTATTTGCAACAAACTTCAGCTAGAAGTGCCAAGTGGATGATCCATTTTGATCTGTTTCAGAAGTCCATAGCAACAGTTGCAGGTTTTTGACCAATTTGATTCACTCCCCATGATATCAAGAAATGGCTGAAGATACTGGATACAGAAAGGCTATTGGCTCTGCCAGCATGCCAGGGAAAGTACTGAAGATGTGCTCCAGTCTTGCAGTTGTAGCTAAGGTGTACCAGTATGGTCACAATACTGGAAAATGGCCTAGATTTCTACTCAGCTATTAGGAGAGTAATGGAAAGAGTCATTAACATTGTCTAGCAGCACTTGCTCAGTTTGGGTTTTGCTTGGGCTTCTCAGCTCATGACTTTAGTTCAAGCTTGAACCAAAGACCTGAACTTCAGAGGTGAAATGAAAGTGACTGCCTTTGCCACCAGGACCATGTTTGACCAAAATCAGCATCAAGTAAACTGAGTAAAAGTGGAAAAGGAAATGTCTCTGATCGTAGTTGTACCAGTTGTACCAGTGTAAAGCAGGAATGGTTGTGGATGTTGGAGGTTGGTTATCTCAGCTCCAGAACATCTTTACAGGGGTTTGTCAGGATAGTGCCTTAACCCAAACATCTTTAGATGCTTCATCGATGACTTTCAATGTCTTTCTAGTCAGAAGTGGGGATGTTTACTGGTTGCATAATGTTGAGCACCATTTATGACTTTGCATATACTGAAACAGTTCATGTCCAAATACAGCAAGAACTGGACAATATTCCAACTTAGGCTGGCAGGTAGCAAATAATATTGATCTCACATAGGCAGTGACCATCTACAGCAAGAGTCAACCTAACGATCATCCCATAACGATTTGAAGGCATTACCATCACTGAATACTCACTATCAGCATCTAGAGTGTTACCACTAACCAGAAACCAAATTGGGATATTCACATAAATATTGTGATGACAAAAAGCTGGTCCATGGCTAGTAATCCTGCTGTGAGTCACTCATCACCCAGGCCCCAAACCCTACCCACCATCATTAGATAACACCTTCCAAATCCATGATCACCCCTATCTAGAGGGAACAAGGGCAACAAATACATGGGAAAACCTCCAACTACATTTGCCCCTTGAAGCCACTCACCATCCTGACTTGGAAATGCGTTGCTCTTTTATCACTGTTACTGGGTCACAATTCTGCAACTCCCTCCTTAACACACCAAAGAAATTTCTTCAAGAAGTTCATCAACCCCTTTCTCAAGGGCAGCTATGGATGTGCAATAGCCCAACCAGCAATGTCCACATCCATGAATGAATAAAAATCTCTCTTCTGAACTTGTGGATATTAGTTGAGCCTGTCTTAGCTTTTCGCCATTCCAAGTGTTAGTTTAGTGCACTTGCTTATAACCTCAAGGTTTTCCAAAGTGCTTTAGAGTAACTAAGTACGTTTATTTTTAAAAGTTCCTGCAAACATAAAATATGATAATGACCACATAATCCATCATCTTGATGTCATTCGTGAGCCATGTATTGACTAAGAAACTGCAAATAGGACTGATCATAAAGTTGATTGTGTAAATGGAATAATTATAGTGCAACGTATAGTGCAATGTCGTTTCAAATGTAGAAGCGAAGATTGGATTTTGAGCTCTGCTTCCTTTTCGCTGTTCTTCCTGTGGAATGATGACCCCTTGCATTGATTAATGAAACTATATTTGGCTTTTCATTATGTCCTGAGTTTGACTGAGATGTTTTCAGTTCAGTTGTATAAATTAACTAAAAGTAATGTTCTGCACATAAAAGGTTTCTTGTGAATCTTTTTTGTGGATTTGATCAGGATTATGCCAGACTTTCTTAGTTGTGTTTAATGGCTCATTCCGTCTATATCAGCTGTAGCAGTCTGTATCAACTGATAGCACTCCTACCACTGAGGAAGTTGTTGGTTCAAGTCCCACTGGAGCATGAAGTATAGGCTGACATTTCAGAGCAGTACTGGAGAATGTGCTGTACTGTATGGAATGCTTTCACTCAAAATACCAAATCAAGTCCCTATTTGCACGTTCAGGTGAACATAAAAGACCTATTCACTATTTTTAAGGAAAACAAGGGAGTTTTCTCAAGTGTCTCCCTTCATCCATTCTTGCATTGAATTTGCTTTCTCTCTGGACCTGAGCCCACCCATTGATTTAATCTCTATATACTCTAATTGTCATGCCTCTTTGCCACTGTGCCAGTGCACAGTGAAAAGTCACTGGGCAAGCAATTGAGAATCCAAGGACTTGGTATCGAATCTCACTGTGGCAGATGGTGAAATTTGAATTTAATAAAGTCTGGAATCAACAGCTGACATAATGGTGATCAGGTAATCACAGTCAGCCATCAGGGAAAGAAAAACCTCATCTGGTTCACTGGCGTCCTTCAGGAGAGGAAATTTACCATCCTCTTGGCCTGACCTATGTGCAACTCCAGACTTACAGCAATGTGGTTTTTGCTTAACTACCCTCTGGGCAATAATATTGGCCTAGCCAGAAATGCCTACATCCTGGGAATGAATAACTGTTTGAAAGAATTCCTGAAATATGGAATGATTGCTTCTGTCGTCCTGGCTCTCAAAGGAACTTCCCTTTTATATACTCGGCCTCCCCAATTCATTATTCTGAGGTCCTTGTACCTGCAACTAATTTGATGGCCTTGATGTTGGCTAACTGTGTTGTGGATATCTTTATCTAGTTGTGTAACCAGATATTTAAGCTACCAGTTGTCCAATAATATTAACCTGATGTGTTTGAGTTAGACCACTAGGTGTGCATATATATAAATGGAACTTGCACTCAATACAACCATCTGTTTACATGATGTGTTGTCCCACAAGCAGCGCTGTGATAATCTCTTTTTTAAACTGCTGGTTGGAAGATAAAAATTAATCTGAATTCCCCTCCTCCTCTTTGAAATGGTATCTTGCGATCTTTTATGTACTCTTGAAGGGGCAAACAGGGCCTGGGTTTAACATCTCATCTGTAAAATGGTTTATGGGCTGTGCTGGTGTTGCACTAGAATGTCCGCCTAAACTTTAGCGGTCAAGACACAAAGTGACACATTAACCTGCACGATTCTGACACTGAGATGAGTGGTACCCACTCAGCGCTGTTGCTATTGAATTTCTACTTCTGTATCAGTTGATACAGACTGCTACAGGTGATAGAGACTGAATGAGCCAATTAAACACAACTTGTAGAAAATCTACAACAAGGTTCACAAGAAACCTTTTACGTGCAGAACATATACTTTTAGTTAATTTATACAACTGACTTAGATAGGAGTTGTTTGATGGAAAGTATGTTTTCCAATGTTTATTTAAACATTTTCTGTCTTGCTTAACAGCCGCCTGCCACGGAAACAAGGTTCCATCTTGTACTGCACGACTGGAATCATTCTCCAGTGGCTACAGTCAGACTCGTAAGTACAGAACTAATTATTATGGTATATAGTTCATTTTATTCAGGATAAATTCTTAATTATATATCCCCAATTCCAAGCATCACCTACTTACTCTCTAATTCCAATTTGTCTCTCAAAATAATATAGTTGGCGCAGTCTTAATAACACTTAGTTTAAAAAAAATCTTTTTCCACAGTCTTCTATCTACTGTCAGTCACCTTGTTTTGGACGAGGTCCACGAGAGGAGTTTGCAGTCAGATGTCCTGATGACAATTGTGAAGGACATCCTGCCTTTTAGGCCAGATCTGAAGGTGATATTGATGAGTGCAACTCTAAATGCTGACAAGTTTTCAGAATATTTTGGTAAGTAGGATTGGCAAATTTGTGTTGAGACTTTAGTGAACTCAGTCTGTTGGTTTTTTAAAATTAACTGCATTATTCAGCACTGAAGGAAACCTACGTTGGCTGTTTGAGAGAGCAATCCGGTTAGTCTCTTTACTCTTCCTCCAGAGACCTGCAAATTCCTCCTTGTCTATTTCTCCTCATTCTTCCGAATGTTTTTTGCCATGTGTATAATGTTTATGCTGTCATTCTGCCTGGTAACCAGGTTGTCTGATTTTGGGGCATAACCAGTGAACCTTAATAAACCTTGGTCAAACAAAGCATTTGCAGTCAGTCCGTCCTTCGGTTACACAGATTAACTCTTAACAGCTGTGCGAAGTGGTTTAGCAAGCTACTCAGATACATCTTCCTTTGTAGAAAGCTTAATGGGACATGAGGGTGTGCAGGACGTGTAACAAAGGTCAACCTCGCCAGCAATATTTGTATCCAGAGAATGAATGCAGTATCAATGTAATAAGGATGTAGAATGAAGCGGATACTTTGATCTCGGACTGTTTTCCCAAAATCTGGAAAGTGCAATAAAATGGTTCAGCACTGTGTGTCTTGATACTGAAGTTAAATTTACAGCAAGAGATTCATCTTGTAATTTTCTTTCCTGGGGTTAGAATGAAGATTTACTAGCAAAAAGCATTTCGTTTTTTTTTAAATATTGTGCAAGTATTTGCTTGTGATTCTGGCTTCCTGGACTTTTTAAGGGTGTTGGTCAGAATGATTGGACTGTTTTTGTGGAATTGTGAGCTGACAAGTGGAAACTTTCTTGTTGCTGTCGCTGAGCATTAAGACACTTTCAGGGTCAGGCACTGCTGCTGTTGGTTTCACTGCACAAGCTGACCATTGGTTGTGCCTTTGGCATAAGAGGTGTCAACAGCAGCTCTTAAAATCTGACCCATGGTGGTAGTCTATTCGCATAAATAGGAGATTTGACAACTAATAGAAGAGTTGGGATAAGGGGCGATTTTTAGAATGGAGTTGAGTGCCAAAAGGGTTAGTTCTAGGGCCATGGTTATTTACTATATATATATTCATGACTTGCAAATGAATGTGTGTAACCAATTTTGCATATGAACCAAAAATAGATTGGAACAAAAGTGGTGAGGGAGATAGATAGGTTAAGCAAGTAGGCAAAAACTTGGCAGATGGAATATAATGTGGGAAGATATAAGGTTATGCACTTGCATGAAGAATAGAGGAGCTGAATATTATTTAAATAGAGTCATAGAGATTTTCAGCACGGAAACAGACCCTACGGTCAAACTCAACTGTGTGGACCAGATATCCTAAATAAATCTAGTCCCATTTGCCCTGTATCCCTCAACACATTTCCTGCTCGTATACCCATTCCAGATGCCTTTCAAATGTTGTAATTGTACCAGCCACCACCACCTTCCTCTGGCAGCTCATTCCATGCATGCACCACACTCTGTGAAAACTTTGCCCCTTAGGTCCCTTTTAAATCTTTCCCCTTTCACCTTAAACCTATTCCCTCTTTTTTTTTTCCCCCCCACCCTGTCTTTTACCTATCCATGCTCCCCCATGATTTCCTAAACCTCTATAAGATCACACTCCTCCTCTTCCAATGCTCCAGAGAAAATAGCCCCAGTCTATTCAGCCTCTCTCTATAGCTCAAACCCTCCGACATAAAGATGTTTGTAGCATCCTTGTAAATCTTTTCCGAACCCTTCCAAGTTTCACAACATCCTTCCTATAGCAGGGAGACCAGAATTGCACACAGTATTCCAATAGTGGCATTACCAATGTCCTGTATAGCCGCAACATGCGCCTCAACTCTTACACTCAATGCACTGACCAACAAATTCTGGAGAAAGACTTGCAAAAAGCTACAGCACAAAGGGATTTGGGAATCCTCATCCATGAATCATAAAAAGTTAGCATTCAGTTTCAGCAGGTAATTGGGAAGGCAAATGAAATGCTGGCCTTTATTTCAAAGGGAATGATAGTATAACAGTCATTCCAAAGAGTATAACAGTGAGAAGTTTTGCTGAATCTGCAAGACACTAGTCAGAGTAGAATTGAAAGAATAGGCAAAATGAATGCATGGTTTGAGAGATGGTGCAGGAGGGAGGGCTTCAGATTTTTGGGACATTGAGACCGGTTCTGGGAGAGGTGGGGCTTTGTCAAATTGGACAGTCTACACGTAGGCAGGACTGGAACCAATGTCCTAGGGGATGCTTTTGCTAGCACTGTTGGGGAGGGTTTAAGACTAATATGGTGGGTGGGGGGTGGTACAGCCCCAGCATTGTTATCACACCCTTCCTATTTCTGAGTTCTGCCCATATTGCCTCACTGCTCAAGCCCTCCATCTGCCCTCCTTCAGCACAGCTGTGATATCCTCTTTGACCAGTAATGCAACTCCTCCATCCCTTTTACCTCCCTCTCTATCGCATCTGAATCATCCATATTCTAGGATATTTGGCTGCCAATCTTGCCCTTCCATTAACCAAGTCCAATTCTCCAGAGAAAATAGCCCCAGTCTATTCAGCCTCTCTCTATAGCTCAAACCCTTCGACATAAAGATGTTTGTAGCATCCTTGTAAATCTTTTCCGAACCCTTCCAAGTTTCACAACTTGGATAGAGATAGAGGGACAAATATGGAAACCGATTATAGAAAGGTGTCGGAGCAACAGGGTGGTGGTGATGGGAGATTTTAATTTTCCCAACATTGACTGGGATTCATTTTGTTTTAGAGGTTTAGATGGAGCAGAATTTGTAAGGAACATCCAGGAGAGTTTTATAGAGCAGTATGTAAATAGTTCAACTTTGGAAGGGGCCACACTGGACCTGGTGTTGGGGAGTGAGCCCAGCCAGGTGGCTGAAGTTTCAATAGGGGATTACTTTGGGAATAGTGATCATAATTCTGTAAATTTTAGAATACTTCTGGACAAAGGAGAGAGTGGTCCTAAAGGAAGAGTGCTAAATTGAGGCAAGGACAACCAAAGCAAAATTTGGTAGGAGCTGGGGAATGTGGATTGGGAGCAGCTGTTTGAAGGTGAATCCACATTTGGTATGTGGGAGGCTTTTAAAGAGATGTTGAATAGAGTGTAGGACAGACCTGTCCCTCTGAAAATGAGGTTTGGAAATGATGAGGTTAGGGAACCATGGATGACCGGTGAAATTGTGAGACTAGTTCAGAGGAAAAAGCACACAAAGGTTTGGAAGAACATTAAGGAAAGTGGAACCACTCTGAAACGAAGAAATAAGAGTGTTAAAAAGAATCATGAGATATCTTTAGCAAACAGGGTTAAGAAAAATTAGTCTTCTATTCGTATATAAGGAGCAAAAGGGTTGGCCCACTCAAGGACAAAGGAGAAAGTTACGTATGGAGTCAGAGAAAATGGGTGAGATTCTTATTGAGTACTTAGTGTCCGTATTCACCGAGGAGAGGGACATTACTGATGTTACTTTTAGGGATAGCTGTTTGATTACTCTGTCAAGTTGGCATAAGGAGGGAGACAGTATTGTGTACTCTAAAAGTCATTATGGTGGACAAATCCCCAGATCTGGATGGGATCTATCCCAGGTTACTGAGGGGAGCGAGAGAGAAAATAGTTGGGGCCTTAACAGATACCTTTGCAGCATCCTTGAGCATGGGTGAGGTCTTGGAGGACTGTGGAGTTGCTAATGTTGTCTCCTTGTTTTAGAAGAGTTGTAGGGGTAATCCAGGTAGTTATAGACTAGTGAGCCTGACATTAGGGTAGGGAAGGTGCTGGAGAAAATACTAAGGGTCAGGATCTATTTACATTTGGAAGGAAATAGCCTTGTCAGTGATAGGCAACATGGTTTTGTGCAGGGAAGGTCATGTCTTACTAACTTAATAGAATTATTTTGAGGAAATGACAAAGTTGATTGAGGAGAGAAGGGCTGAAGATGTCATACACATGGACTTCAGTGAGGCATTTGATAAGGTTCCCCTTGGTAGGCTGATGGAGAAACTGAAGTCATATTGGGTCCAGGATGTACAAGCTAGATGGTTAGAGAACTGACTGGGCAGCAGGAGACAGTAGTAATGAAAGGAAGTTTCTCAAAATGGAGAACTCTGATCAGTGGTGTTCCACAGGGATCAGTGTTAGGACTACTGTTGTTTGTAATATACATAAATGATGAGGAGGAAGGTATAGGTGGTCTGCAAGTTTGCAGATGACACGAAGATTGATGGAGTAGCAGATAATGAAGGGGACTGTCAGAATGCAGTAGAATATAGATTGATTGGAGAGTTGGGTGGAGAAATGGCAAATGGAGTTCAGTCCAGGCAAATGCCAGATAATGCATTTTGGAAGATAATTCAAGAGAGAACTATGTGGGCGGCACGGTGGCACTGCTGCCTCAAAGCGCCAGAGACCCGGCTTCAATTCCCGCCTCAGGCGACTGTTTGCACATTCTCCCTGTGTCTGTGTGGGTTTCCTCCGGGTGCTCCGGTTTCCTCCCACAGTCCAAAAATGTACAGATTAGGTGAATTGGCCATGCTAAATTGCCTGTAGTGTTAGGTGAAGGGGTGAATGTAGGGGAATGGGTCTGGGTGGGTTGCGCTTCGGGTCGGTGTGGACTTGTTGGGCCGATGGTTCTGTTTCCATACTGTAAGTAATCTAAAAAAAATCTAATCTATACAGTAAATGGAAAATTGATGTGCAGAGAGATCTAGGTGTTCAAGTCCATTGTACCCTGAAGGTGGCAAAGCAGGTCGATTGAGTTGTCAAGAAGGCATACGGCCTGCTTTCCTTCATCGGACGGAGTATTGAGTACGAGAGTCAGCAGATCATGTTACAGTTGTTATAGGACTTTGATTCGGCCACATTTGGAATACTGCATACAGTTCTGGTCACCACATTACCAGAAGGATGTGGATGTTTTGGAGAGGGTGCAGAGGAAATTCACCAGGATGTTGCCTGAAATGGAGGGCGCTAGCTACGAAGAGAGGTTGAATGGATTAGGGTTATTTTCATTAGAAAGACAGATTGAGGGGGGGACCTGACTGAGTTTGACAAAATCATGAAGTATTGACAGGGTGAATAGCAAAAAGCTATTTCCCAGAGTGGGGGGCTCAGTTACTAGGGGTCACAAACTCAAGGTGAGAGGGGAAAGGTTTAAGGGAGATATGTGAGGAAAGTTCCTAATGCAGAGGGTGGTGGATGCCTGCAGCGCGTTGCCAATAGAGGTGGTAGAGGCAGGCATGATAGTGTCATTTAAGATGTACCTCAACAGATACATGCATTGCCAGGGAGCAGAAGGATACAGAACCTTAGGAAATAGGCGACAGGTTTAGATAGAGGATCTGGATCGGCGCAGGCTTGGAGGGCCAAAGGTCCTGTTCATGTGCTGTCATTTACTTTGTTCTTGTTCAAACTGCTGCTAGAATACCGTGTACAGTTTTAGGCCCCTTATCTAAGGAAAGATGCATGTAGTCCAGTGAAGGTTCATGAGGCTGATGCCAGAGATAGGTTGGGCCTGTAGTCACTTGAATTTAGATGGCAACCTTATTGAAATATGCAAGATTGTTTGAAGACTTGAAAGGGAAGATATGGAGAGGCTGGTTCCCCTCGCTATAGAGTCCTAGAGATACACAGCATGGAAACAGACCCTTCGGTCCATCCTGTCCATGCCAACCAGATAATCCAACCCAATCTAGTCCCACCTGCCAGCACCTGGCCTATATCTCCAAACCCTTCCTATTTATATACCCATCCAAATGCCTCTTAAATGTTGCAGTTGTACCAGTCTCCACCACATCCTCTGGCAGCTCATTCCATACACGTACCACCCTCTGCGTGAAAAAGTTGCCCCTTAGGTCTCTTTTATATCTTTCCCCTCTCACCCTAAACCGATGCCCTCTAGTTCTGGACTCTCTGTCCCAGAGAAAAGACTTTGTCTATTTATCCTATTCATGCCCCTCATGATTTTGTAAACTTCTATAAGGTCACCCCTCAGCCTCCGATGCTTCAGGGAAAACAGTCCCAGCCTGTTTAGTCTCTTCCTATAGCTCAAATTCTCCAACCCTGGCAACATCCTTGTAAATCTTTTCCGAACCCTTTCAGGTTTCACAACATCTTTCCGATAGGAAGGAGACCAGAATTGCAAGCAATATTCCAATAGTGGCCTAACCAATGTTCTGTATAGCCGCAACATGACCTTCCAACTCCTGTACTCTATAATCTGACTAATAAAAGAAAGCATACCAAACACCGCCTTCATTATTCTATCTACCTGCGACTCCACTTTCAAGAACCTATGAACCTGCCCCCCCCCCCCCCCCCCCCCCAAGGTCTCTTTGTTCAGCAACACTCCCCAGGACCTTACCATTTAAGTGTATAAGTCCTGCTAAGATTTGCTTTCCCAAAATGCAGCACCTCACATTTATCTGAATTAAACTCCATCTGCCACTTCTCAGCCCATTGGCCCATCTGGTCAAGATCCTGTTGTAATCTTAGGTAACCTTCTTCGCTGTCCACTACACCTCCAATTTTGATGTCATGTGTAAACGTACTAACTGTACTTCTTATGCTCACATCCAAATCATTTATGTAAATGAAAAAATGTGGACCCAGCACCGATCCTTGTGGCACTGCACTGGTCTCAGGCCTCCAGTCTGAAAAACAATCCTCCACCATCACCCTCTGTCTTCTACTTTTGAGCCAGTTCTGTATCCAAATGGCTAGTTCTCCCTGGGAGACTCTCGGACCAGAGGACATAATCTCAGAATCAGGCTTTGTACATTTAAAGATAGATGAGGAATTTCTCTCCTAGGATTGTGAATCTATGGAATTCCTAACGTAAAGGGCTATCGAGACTTGGCCACAGACGATATTCAAGCCGAAGATGTGGACAGATTTTTAATGGTGGAATTATTGGTTGTAGGAAAAGGCAGGAAAATGCAGTTGTGGAGTTAGGGATTATTATCTCATTGAATGAGAGGTATGATGTGGAGGTGCCTGTGTTGGACTGGGGTGGGCAAAATTAGAAGTCACGTGACACGAGGTTACTCGATGTACAGAGAATCATAAAGATGTACAGCATGGAAACAGACCTTTCGGTCCAACCCGTCCATTAGGCTTGCTTGAGGTCAGATGAAGTCTAAAGACTGGCACTTCACCTGATGGTAATTTCAAATAAACCTGTTGGACTGTAACCTCATGTTGTGTGACTCCTGACGTTATTGAATGACAGAGCAGACTTGATGGCTGACTGTCTACTTCTACTGCTATGTCTTGCCTCTGTGGTCTAAATAACTCATACTTCAAAGTAGCTTTAAACCCCTCACCAAAAGTATGAAGCAACACTGCAGTCTCTGCTTTTTGAATGAGTCCGTTAGAAACCAAATAAACGTGTATAAACAACTAATTCGCTAATATTTATCAAGTTTACTAACAATGAATCGGGTGCAATTGGTGGACTCTTGCCATTCCAATTTCAGAGTGTGACCATATTTTGGGACAATAACTGTTTGCATTTGTGGACCTTTTGAACTCGTGGGAAAGATTGTGAATACTCCAGTCTAAACTGCAACTCACTTGCGTTTAAAATTCTGCTGTCTTTAAGACCATTCCATTAGGTTTGGCCCAGGTTAAAATGGCGTCTGGGTGGCAATACTGTCGAAGTTCTAAGGAAGGGTTGCTCCACCCAAAAAGTTAACTCTGATTTCTCTCCACTGATGCTACCAGACATGTTGAGCTTTTTCAGCAATTTTATTTTCTGATTTGCAGCAATAGCAGTTCTTTCTATTTTTATCCTGTAGAAATTTTGATATTAGATTTGATTTTTTAGATTTGATTACTTAATGTGGAAACAGGCCCTTCGGCCCAACAAGTCCACACCGACCTGCCGAAGTGCAACCCACCCAGACCCCTACATTTACCCCTTCACCTAACACTACGGGCAATTTAGCATGGCCAATTCACCTGACTGCACATCTTGGACTGTGGGAGTTGAGTGTTCTGTTCCGGGTTTTCACTTCTGAAACGTAATGGCTCCAGGTAACTTGTGACAAATAAATACTGGGGGTTGATATAAGTTTCTCTTCATTGTTCAGGAATATGACGGTTTGCTCCATTTTCTTACAGGCAACTGTCCCATGCTGCATATTCCGGGATTCACCTATCCAGTGAAGGAATACATCTTGGAAGATGTGATTGAGTTGCTCCAGTAAGTCAGTTTGTTAATGACCTAGATTGGCCTTCTCGTGAAGTCATTGCTATGAGGCAAATACAAGGTGTTCTGTTTCCTCTGTGTGTAGAAGGGATAGAGACATTTACCTTAATGCAGTTGCACAGTGTAAACATTTGGCATTGGATTTTTTCCATTTATTTAAGCATGCAACTTGGTGAAAAATACACAAAAGGCATTTGTACAATTGTTAATTAACATTATCATTATCTGCTTTAATGCTTATTTACATTTCGATTCAGGTATCGTCCACAAACCCAAGAAATTCGGAGACCGTCCTCCAAGAGGAGATTCATGCAAGGTTGCATGTTTCGACCAGAGAAGGAACGAGTGGAGGAAGAATACCAGCAACAATGGCCAGAATATTTGAGAGAGTTGCAAGGAAGGTATGCAGTGACATTTGGAGACATTAGCCAAATCATTTCTATTGACACCATGAATGCCTCCCAGGCCCTATTTCAAAAAAACAAATCATCAGTCATTTTCATTCCAGTTAAAATGCTTGAGCTAAAGTAGGATACAGATGTGTGCGGTACCTGAACCTTTATGTACATATTGGATGCCACTTTGCACCAGAGTTCTCTTAAAGTGCCCTGGATGGATTTTTCTGACTTGGCCACTAGCAAGATTGACCTATAATGTCTGGGCCTCTTCAGCACTGATCCTTCCAATATTTTGCTCTTTTTTGCTCTCGCTTCCCCCCCACTCCCCCAAAACACAATCCCAATCCACAAAGTGCAAGCAAACAACAACCTACAACAGCCTACAAATCTTTTCTGCCCCCTTCTACAAAAGAAAAATGAGGAGGCCTTCAATGACTGGCCCTGGCCCTTTATTTGGTGGTATCACCCTACTTCAATGACTTGGCTAATGACGAGTTGTCCATGTACCACATTGATTGTTTGCCTGTATCTTCACTTTTTTCCTCAAGATCCAAACTGATGTACCAACCTACTGCAAAACAACGATAACAGAAAATGCTGGAGAAATTCAGCAGGTTTGGCAGCATTTGTGGAGAGAGAAAAACAGTTAACTGAATTTGAAAGGACTCCTGTTAAGACTGTAAAATTCTTGAAGATAGTTTGAACATCATTTTTGTGTTGTATGCTGGTATATGGCTGACAGAGCTGAATAATAATTCTTTCAAAGCAAAAACTTTCAAAGAAGAACAAGTAAAAGTAACAGAGAAAAGATCTTTGGCAAACATAGAAAATAAGAGCAGGAGAAGGCAGTCAGGCTCTTTTGAGCCTAATTTGTCCTTCAATATGATCATTGCAGATCATTCAATTAAGTACCCTGTTCTGTTTTCTCCCCATACCCTTTGATCCCTTGAGCCCTAAGATCGATATCTAACTCCCCCCTGAAAGCATTCATTATTTTGGCTTCAACTGCTTTCTGTGACAGAGAATTCCATAGGCTCACCACAATCTGGGTGCAATAATTTCTCCTCATCTTAGTCTGAAATGACCTCCTCATCGCCTTGAATGGTGACGCCTGGTTCTGGACTCCCTGCTCGTCAGGGAATGTGAACTTTAAAATATACCGCTCTATCTCTGTCCCCTTCCCCATGACATTCTTCATTGATTAATGTGTCGATGTGTCTGGTGGTGTCCACATCTACTGTTGATGCACAATACTTGATGAGATACGAACACATTGCATCTATCAGCTCAATCTCTTAATTGTTGCTTTGACTGTAAGTATGGTATTTGGAGCAGTTTTGGAGCAGCCCATTTTGGAGCAAAGAACTAAGATTCACCAGGAAGTCATCCGGTTTGAAAAATTAGATTACTCTGCAGTGAATTTGTGTATTGGTACTTCCTCCATTGGAAGAGAGAAGAATGAGATTTAAAAATGAGAATTTTAGAATTCATTATGATGTTGTAAGGGTGATTGGAAGTCATCAGTTAGAAATGATTACTGACTAAGCAAGCAGAGTGGATCAGGAGGAATTTCTTTATATGGAGAGAAGGCTGTTGGATCAAGATTATCTTTAAAAGGTTTTTATCACAACCAAAGGAAATGGTTATGATAAAAACCTTGTAAAGATGAGTTATAGGCCTTTGAGAAGGGAGCAGAATACAAGATTATTATGGAGCATTCTAACAAGGAGTCAGATGAATGGCCTCATTCTATATGAGAAAGTTGTGTAGTTTTAGATGCTTTTCCCAGCTCTAAGCATGTGACACATTTGCCTACCCACTTGCCATTACGGATTATGGAGATTCTGGTGACAGCACTGAGAGTTGAGGTAGATGTAATTTCTTTATCTTCCTTCCTACACTGCTGTTCTGTTTTCCACCCCTTCTGCAGGGAGACATTTGTTATTTCAGTATTTGATTTGAACTGTTCATCAGTGCATTATGTAATAATATGTAATAGTATTGAAGTAAACCTTTGGCGTAAAAAGATTTCACAAGTGTGCTCAATGAGTGTGTGGTAACAGCCATGAACATTGGTAGCGTGATTTGATTTCTTTTTAATGTTTCACTTCCCTTCTAGATATTCTGACAGTACGATTGAAGCCTTGGAAGTTCTGCATGATGATGATAAAATAGACCTCAATCTGATTGTAGCCCTCATAAAACACATTGTTCTTCTTGGAGAGGTATGTTTGTTTTTCTTAGCGAGCAAATCAATGTATTTTGAGTTGTAATCTGTTCAGTTTATTGGCAAATGTTTAGATGTCAGTGAGCTTGTACTGAGGTGAAAAGACAGCTATTGACTTTATTTGCCTACTCAAGTTTTAATTTTATTTGACCTGATATGAGCAGTTACAGCATTCAGTTTTCAGATCTGTCAAATCCTAGCTTTATTTCTAATGTGTTGTTTAAATACTGACAATAAATCATTTTGTTTTTAATGCCATGTAAAAACACTACTGCTGATGTAGATCTGGAAGTTCATTTGCGACTACTTCACTTCTTGAAGTTAGCATTAAAATTCTAGGAAGCCAGCATCCATTGGAGATCCACCACTCATCATTTTTTCTCACGATGCCTATTTGTGATCCTGTGCAACTTTGTATTTATCTCATTCTGTTGATCAGTGTATTGCAAGGCAAACACGTTACTTCATGGAATGCATACCATCAATTATTGAACTAAAGATTTTCTCAATCAATGTGTCGATCATTCCCTGTCAATACAAAAAAAAGTCCCGAAGTTAATCATAGCACCGTATATAAAACGGATGTGTATTTCTTCCCTTGAACACGGATGCATACGCCTTCATCCTCACTCCATACTATGACTCTCACTCATTTGCTGTTTAAAATTAAAAGTGCACTTTGGGCATTGAGGGAGGCTATCAAATTAAATTATGAATCATTCACATCAATTATTTGATATCGCAGTGGCCTCCTGCTGTGAATATAAGATTGAGCATGTTGATTTACTGTCCTGTGGTACATTTCTTTTCCTATGATTTAGAATCTCTCCATGTTATAATTGCTGCCGCCTTGCCCTCACTGTCTATTCATCATTCAAATGAGTGGATTTAATGCACTTAGAAAGACAAAATCCTTTCAAAATAGACCCAGATAACATTTGTTGAAAAGAATGAAGATTGATGTATGAACAAAATGTGAAGAAAGAAGAGTTGGGAATGCCACTGTGTTTGGATGTTTTAAGTGTTGAAGATAGAGGATTTCATT